>NC_016089.4:731526-1035757 GCF_000004515.6 Glycine max | reverse complement strand
TTGATGATTGTAGTAGATTTACATGGATTGTGTTGCTTCAACACAAATTTGAAGCACCTGATGCAATTAAGAAGTTTTTTTTAGCTAGTAAAAACACAGTTCAACACCACCATCAAAAGCATTTGATCAGATAATGCAAAAGAGTTGGCTTTTACTGAACTTTTAGCATCCCAGGGTGCTTTCCATCAATTTTCTTATGTTGAAAGGACTGAACATAATTCAGTGGTGGAAAGGAAACACCAACATTTTTTGAATGTAGCAAAAGTCTTGTTTTTCCAATCTAAGGTACCAATAATTTTCTAGGGAGAATGTGTAACTGTTGTAGTATTTCTTATCAACACGATTCCTTCTCCTTTATTATGTGATATGTCTCCTTATCAGGTCCTTTTTTGTTCTTCTCCTGATTATGGCTCTACAAGGTCTTTTGGTTGCTTAACCTTTGCAGTAACATTAGTTTCTGCTAGTGAAAGGGCAATTCCCTTAGTTTTCATGGGTTATCCCAAAGGTTACTAGGGCTACAAACTGTATAATCTTGCAACTAAGTAGTTTTTTTTTATCTCAAGAGATGTTGTCTTTCATAAGACTACCTTTCCTTTTCATACATTGAATATTGATCAATCATTGTTAGACTTTATTACCAGTCATGTCATCCCTTTACTTATTTCTAATAATTCCCTTATTATTGATCCTGTTGGCCCATCCACTTCAAATATTGATGATGATCCTGACTTAGCCAACACTCAAGCAAATTCATCACAATCTGAACATGTCTTTCCAGGTTTACCACCTTCAACAAACAATTATTAGCAATTGATAATTCAGTTCAATCTTCAGCTACACCTATTGATCCTTCAATTCAAGGGGGAGTAGTTGAAGTTGCATTAAGGAGATCTTCAAGAGTCTCTAAAAAATTGAAATATTTATCAGATTTTGTATGCTCATAGTCCACTCAGACATACCTAATTCAACAGTTTTGTTCTTTGGCTCGTCTTAGTCCTAGCTTCAAATCCTTCAACAATCAAGTATCCATAACCTATGAACCTCAATTTTATCATCAAATAATTCCTTTTGCTTAATGGAGTCAAGCTAGGGCTAACGAAATTCAAGCATTAGAGGCTAACAACACTTGGTCTCTCGTGCCTCTACTTGTTGACAAACATTGTATAGGTTGTAGGTGGGTATGACACTTCCAAGAATCTTGATTGTTGAAGACCCAAACTAATTTGAAGGCCTATATCGAATATTTTTCGATTTTTGTAATTTTAATTAAATAAATTGGTGTCTTTTCAGCTGCACCTCGACTACACTATATGTATTGAACTCATTTTGAAGAAAATGAACTTTTGGCATTTTGAGAAAATACGTGTGTATTTTGTGAGAGCTTCTCTCTGGGTTCTTGTTAAACCAATCTCGGACTTATCAAGGTTGAACCCTTGTGGTGTCTACCCTTGACTTATCTTCCATCTCTAGAAGTGGTGTCATATGATTTCTTGACCTGTACCAAGCGATCCACTCCTAATAAAGATCACATCAAAAGGTTATACTCAACTTGCAAGGATTGATTTTTCAAATACCTTTTCTCCTGTGGCAAAACTCATCTTTGTCAAGGTGTTTTCAGCTGCTGTTGCTGCTAAAAATTGGATACTACAACAACTGGATGTCAATAATGCCTTCCTCAATGGTGATTTATTTAAGGAAGTGTACATGGACTTGCCACAAGATTACAAGGCTTCAACTAAGGGACTTGTTTGCAAACTAAACAAGTCACTTTATGGTCTAAGATAGGCTTCTAGACAGTGAGTGGTTTTGCAAATTCTATTCCACTCTTTTGCAACATGGTTTTCAACATTCTACTCTTGGATATGGAAATTCTCTGGTTGTACCGTTAGTCTATGTGGATGATATTATTCTGGCAGTTTCTGATGCTGCTTCTGTTAATCGTGTACAAACCAAACTTCAGTCGTTGTTCAAATTGAAAATTCTTGGCCCTTTCAAGTACTTCTTAGGACTTGAAATTGCATGAACTAGTAAAGACATTTCTCTCTCTCAGAGGAAGTACACTATAGCTTTGTTGGATGACAGTGGTTTTTTGGTTTGTAAGCCAGCCAACCTCCCCATGGAGCTTAACTTGAAGTTGACTCTCATTGATGGTGATCCTATTCCTGAGCCTTCTTTATATAGAAGACTCATTGGTCGCCTCATGTAGTTAACTTTTTTCTAGATCAAACATTGCCTTTGTTGTTCATAAGCTTAGCTAGTATATGAAAAATCCATTGACAACTCACCTTAATGCAATACATCACATACTGTAATACCTTAAGTCTTCTCCTGGTCAAGGCTTATGTTTCCCTTCTCATAATTCATTGCATGTACAAGCATACGCAAATGCTAATTAGGGTAGCTGTTTAGATAATTGAAAATCAACCACTGGTTTTTGTGTATTCCTTGGGGATTCACTCATTTCCTGAAAATTAGTTAAACAGGGAACAATTTCTAAGTCTTTTGCAGAATTAGAATATAGAACTTTATCCTTCGTGGCCAATGAAGTTGTTTGGCTCAAGTGATTGCTACTGCATTTTGAGGTTTCTATCACTTCATCAATATTGTTTTGTGACAATAAGTCCATGATCCACTTAGCTTATAATCCTGCTCATCATGAAAAGTCCAAACACATTAGCGTTGATTGTCATTTTATTAGAGAGTTGTTCCAATCTCAAGTGTTCAAATTGATCTATGTTAAACTCAACATCAAGTTGTTGATGTCTCCACCAAAGTATTGTCGGTTTCACTCTTTCATGTCTTCATTCGCAGGTTGGGAATAATCAACATTTATTCTCCAACTTAAGGAGAGATATATTAGGCAGTTATGTTAGTTACAAAGTTAGTTAGTTATGGTAGTTGAGATTGGTTAGTTAGTTTTGTCCAGCTTTGTATAAATATTTCTTCCACAAACACTTGTAATTCATTCATTTCATTTTATCAATAAATCAATATTGAGTTCACTAATACAGTTTAATATAGTTGTCGGTAGGCACCATTGACCAACGAAAAGTAGACGAATGTTAGCGTTTCGCTTGTATATACAATTAATACAAATACAAAATGTATCACAGAATAATAATAGCCCACGAAAAGAGAGAAAAATTTCTAGTCCATCATTAATCAGACTACACCAACACCAAGTCATGGGTTGTTCCTTTTCTTTCACCATTTATGCAATGTCCTTCTTTTGTCGATGTTATACGCTCATGTAGCAAAATCTCAGCTTAAAAGTATTCGATTAAGATGTATCACAAAGGCACAGCCAATATTACATCAATCTCGTTTTTTTTTTTTTTTGCTATTGTAAAATTTGATAACTAGAAAACGAATTGCAAGCATACAAAATAAAATTTTCCCTCACTCTATGGCCGAATGAAGACAGTGAACGAAGGGTGTGGATGTGTTTATTGGATTCCAGATATAACGAAGAAAAGGATTGGTAGTATTGAAAATTATGGACCCTTTGTCTCTTTATACTTGACTCCCACCCAGGAGTTACACTTTGCCAAGCAAATTATATATAAAAATATCATACCTTCACTCCAGAGAGGGAGTTGAATTTGAATACTGAGCAAAAAGCCAATCTAACTTGAATGGTTTTTATTTTTTGACTTGACTCATGTGCAGCGAGCACCTTAATTTTAACTTTATGTTAGGCTTTAAAAACTCATCCAAAAGCCAAATTAATTTAAAATCGTGATATATATATTTTATTGTTTCTTATTAAAGAAAAAAGAAAATGCAACGCGGAAGCTTCATGGACACTCACGAGTTGGATTTGGCTAAATGCCGGAGCTCCTCTTGCCTTAAATTATGTCAATCTTCTAGAAAGTCTTCCCACAGATTGAGAGAGGGAAAAGATGATCATTAAGATTTGGTTCATTATTTTTTAAATTCGGTCATGAAAAAGGATAAGTTCACTACTCCAAGTGGGTCAAGTGTGATGAAAAGTAACGGTTAGGTGGGGTAAGAAATCTTGTATCAAATATACATGAATCATGAAGCTTTGAGCAACCACTAATGCCCCCAATTAACCATTTATTTTTCAGCTTATGACCCGCCAATAATGGAGGTGCTGTAACTTGTTACCGATAACACGAACCCAAAGGTACGGCTTCCTCCCTACCATTTTTTGTAATAATCTACTTTTTTCATATCTTTTTAATAGAAGAAAAGAAAAGAAACATGAAATAAAGTAATACCTACCAAACAGCAAGAACAAAAAGTATTCAGCTTATTCTCAAAAAAATAATCATTTTTAGTTTTATTACAAAATTTTAAGAGCTTTTAAAAATGTTTATTTTTTAAAATAATCTATCCCAAACATGATTTATGACGTACTTCTAATAAGACTCTCCGCATTTAATTATTTTAGCTTAATTATTTCCATAAAAATTCAACAGCTAGGATTTAATGAGTAAATCTAATAGTTCATTTTGATTTTTCTTTTTAGTAATCGTGTCTTCAAGTATTTCTTTTCTTTAGAATCAATTTCAATTCTTTTTTATTAAATGAGTTAATTTAATCTATTAAATCAAAACTTAAATAAAAGTTAGATTTTTATTTAAATCAACAAATACAATACTCTAAAATTAATTTTTTGTTTAAATTAATAATGCAAAAAATTTAACTCCCACGCCAATGCTAAAAATTGGCAAACTAATATATGTATAATGATAGCAATTGATCTAAGATGGTATGCAACTCAATCGTTGTATTGCTAATTAGTTGTTAGTCTGTAATAGTTGATATTAACCTATGAAGCACCAACACCGACACGGACACCGGACACGAACGGATACGGACACGTGGACACTTGTAATGTCCAAAATATAGAACGTAATACGTGTGTCGTGTCAGTGTCGGACACTGACACGGACGCGTGTCGGACACCGGACACGACAAGACACTGGAGTGTCCGTGCTTCATAGATATTAACATGTTTCTGTCAACTGATCTAAGATGGTATGCAACTCAATCCTTCTTTCTTGAATTAACATGTTTCTGTCAACTGCTAATTAGTTGTTAGTCTGTAATAGTAGGGTTTGGTTTCAATGATATTTTTTTTCTTAGGAAAAAAATAATAATTCTGACTAGTCCATAATTTAGTTAAAAGAATAAGTAAAATCTAATAAAAAATTATTTTCACAAGTTAAAGTTAAATATTACTCAAATAATTAAATCTTAATATAATAATAACTTGTGTCTAATAAACTTAAATTAATTATCAATAATGAAGTACATATCATTGCGAATAAATACAAATAATCGAGAAAAAGGATATATAGTGACTGGATATACGAATAAGCAAGGAAATCATTGTTCAATAATATGATGGGGGATTGTAGTGCATCTTCACATGCAATTGAGAGGAAGAAAAGGAAAGAAACATTAAAAATAGACCCACCTTAAAAAAGAAAGATCAGGTTTTACGATGCAGGGTGAATGTGGCATGCAAAGTAGGAGATATTTAATTATTAATAGAAAAATAGAAATTGACCAGGCATAAATATCGGATAAGTAGGGTGGACTCGTGACAGGGGTCAATTCTTTGCTTCCGGGACCGCTGCAGATTGGGCTTGTTAGAGAAGACGCTGACGTATCGCCACAAGACAAAATTAGTTTTATATTTTATTTCTTTATTTTTTGTCCCTACATTCACCTCTCCAAACGTATCCCAGAAGCAACCAACCCCTATCAAACACAGTCCCAGATTCATACTCTTGTTTTTATATATTTTTATTTTAATATTCTAAAGCAATTATTTATCCAAACATCCCTTAATCACCGTAAGACTTCTAATTTAGAAATTGAAATCCCCTCCCACCAAAACAAGGTTCATTAAATTCGAAACTAATCATCGTCATTTTAAACATGTACAGTGTTTTTTCAATTATTTTGGAAGTGATTTTTTTATCATTAAGAATAAAAAATAATATCAAATAATTTATACGTTATGTTTTAACTAATTGAATTAAATCTTCATAACTTTAAAATAATGAGTTTAACGGACTTATAAGTAAGTAACTTTGTGCTCGATATATATTTTCTTACTGATATGTGACTCAATGATTATGGGAAAAATGAAAATATAACGAAGACAGAAATATGAAGAACTTATCCTCGCATTAATAAAGGGGAGTACATATGATTATGACGTGGGATACAAAAAATTGAAATAAGCTTGGATACTTTATAGGGATGGGCCGGGTACCGATTGCAGGGTGCGTGGAGAATGCATGCGAAATGACTGGGTAAGAGCCGTGTGCGATTCAGAAATCGGAAAGGAAAATAATACATTATAAAAAATAAATAAATAAGGAAAAGGAGAACTTGAAGTTTTTCTGTTTTCTTTTTTAAATGTCATTTCTTGAGTTTAACTTTTTATATATTTTATACAGTTAATGGATCGAAATTCATAATAAATTTCAGTGGTATAGAATTTTCTTTTCATAGTTATGTTTTTTCATTTCAACAAAAAATATTAATATTGACTGAGTCAAATCAAGATTCTCTAGATAACTTCTTCTATATATAAATCACAAGATATAACTAAAATTTGTTTACAAATATTACATATTTGACATGCTATATCAAAGTTTTTTAAGTTCCAAAAATATAACTTATATTCTTCGGCTTCAGCTGCTACTCATATATGCATATAGAAATTTATTTATTCCAAACATTAAAATGAATGAAACTATTGAATCATTAAAATAATTTGTAATTTATTATTATAATATTATATATCATATTAATAATAATATTTTTATTTAAAAATAATATTGTTACTATACAAACTAACACGTTGGGCTTAATAAGGTTTTTTTAAAACCTATAGCCTAACCTATTAAATGAAAAGACTTCTTAAAAAAGTTCGAGTCAATTTTTTTTTGCTACATAAGTTAGGCGAGACCAAGTTTTAAACGGGCCAAAACATAGATTTCTGCTGGATAATCCAACCTAGTTTCACCGGTGAGTATAACTATGTTATATATGATATATAGTTTTTACATGAATATATTTTTCAATAAGCAATTTTAGGTGAAAAAATAAGAAAGAAAAATAAATTAACTTCTTATGTGTAAAAATCTTTGAACCAAATGTATTGCAAGGATATTTATTAATCAATAATAATAGTCAGACTAGTTCCTCTTGAAACGTTCGCAGAAATAATCAAATTAATTAAGTTCTACCTTAATAAAACCATTCTATATGCCCAATACTTATTGAATCCTAATCAGTACACTAAAAGATTCAACTATATATACACTAATGTACCTAACTTTGTTGGGATTTCCATCCGCGATGATCGCTTAATTCTATGTAACTTAGTACATTTCCACTAAGCTAACATTATGTATGTATGGTTTCTTACCTCCCTCACATGTCCTTTTTTCTGCTGTAACTGACATCTTCAATTCAATAAATCATTTTATACGGTAATTATAGATATGAATAGGGATCAGGGAAGGGAGTAGGGACCATTCAAGTTAATGAAATTTAGAACCTTGCTTTTTTCGCGGGCATACATCCATGGAAGAATAGGTGACGTACTACAAGGTACAGCCCTAACAGATCTCCAACATTTAGAGGAGCTATTCATTTGAACGGACTCTAAAGCATACAAAACTTATGATTGCTTTGTTATACATAAGTACATAACTATACTCCCCCTCTTTTAATTGTTTTTTCCCCTATTTTTCCTTTTGTACACATGGCTAAGAAAAATCTCGAAGTGATGATGTATGTATAAATCAATATATCTTCAAATGACAATGTACAAATGGAATACAATGCTTTTATTGAGAGTACATATTTACATAATTACATATGTATAAACTACTATTACATACCCGTAATGAAATAAAAATTTAAGCAAATTAAAAAAAAAAATACAAAATGTATAGTGGATTAGCAAGAAACAGAAATAATTGAGGCGCATGCTCGATGGCAGTCAAGTACTTGCACACGGAAACTATGTCAGCATGCTTCTCGTGGTCGTGGCTCACTTAAAACCACACGTGCATGAGCTTTTCCCATTCCCCTTCCCATCACACAAAAGAGAAGTAGTATTGCGGAAAGAGTTCCATATCTTGCAACTTTTTTGGTTTCTTATTTTATTTTTCTTATGCTATTTCTCTGCTCTTTTAACTTACACGCTTTAATCCTTACTTAAAAATCAGCGATTACCCTCTCCCAATAAATCATGGGAAATTGGAAATGAAATTTAGGAAGTTTTTTTTTTACTTTTACTACTATTATTTGTTAGTAAAAAAAAACATAAAAAGATGCATCCACCGACAATACATATATATATATGATCATAGAGATGGGATCTTATATATTATGCGTTCACACTACTTAAGGTTTTTGGTTCCGAATGTGACTGCTTCCCTCGAATATGGTTGGATATGATGTGATCGGCTTTCCAACAAAAGTCTATGAATACTATTCTCTTTACACTCAACTAAAACCGGTTCAGTTCTTAATTTCCAATTTGATTTTATACACCAAAGCCAAAGGCTTCCAATTTATATTCTTAATTGTGCTTCCATTAGTAATGGGGTATATTCTCATTTCAACCCTCACTCGGTGCAATTCCCAGTTTAACCATGAACGGATCATACTTTATGATCAGTACGTATTTCTCTTTCTCTTTTTATAAATTAATAATGAATAATAATTTGCCACTGGCATTGGTTTGTTTCTTCTCCCTCCCGCTTTTTTTACTTCTTTTTTTATAACATTAGCATGTATATGAAAAATATATTATGTAAATTTACTTGACATCTTTTTTACGAGAATTTGCTTTTTTGGGAATTTGAAACGTCGATTTCTCGAGAGTCAACTGGATGAAATTAGACTCACCGATTTAAAGGATTTAGGGGGAAAAAAATTGGCCATGTCACGCCATTCGTTTTTCTTAATTTTTCTTGGTACGACTTTTTTCATAATCTATTCACGAATTCCCTGTACTTTGTTCGTTTGTAAGACAACTTGGCCGAATTCCAAGGGATTAATATCTGCTGCAAAAGCTTCGCACAGTGAAACCAATAAATAAATAAATAAATAAACGGAGGGTTCAAAAAGAAAACTAAAGAATTAAGAAAGTGGCGATAAACTTTGAAAGATTCATCAGATTTCCTAGATCACATGCACACGAGTGAACACTATTATTACAATTTGGCATTTTATAAAAGACGGAGAGAGAGAAAAAAAAAATCATTTAACACCGTTAGAATCCAGAAGATGGCGAAACCCCGTTCACACACACCCTAAATTAAACCCGTTCAGCGGTCAAACGCTACGTATGAAAGCGTCGACCATGGCATGCATTGATTGCCACCGGCTCAACGTTATTCGATGACCTACAATTGCCGGTCAACTCTCGCCTTCATTTCTATCTATGTTCCTTCCACACAGTTTTCACTTTCTTGTAAACCCAAAACTACACTCAAACCTTTCTCTCTCTTTCACACACACACCCCTAAGCTATAAACCAGATCAACCCTACCTCTCTCCACTTCTTACTAGTGTGAAGTTTGAGTTTGTGGTGCGCGAGAGATGAGGGATTTGAGCATTTAAGAGATCAACTTGTTAGGTATATGGAGAAGAAGGAGATGGCTGTGAAAACTGAGGATGCGATTGGGTCCTCTTCTTTCCCTTGTTATAATTCAAACCTTTATCCATTCTCGAACGCGTTTGATTTCTCTGAGGTGGACAAAAGCTCTTTAGGGTTTATGGAGTTACTGGGTGTGCAGGACTATAGTCCTCTGCCTGAGTTACCACAGCTTTCAACTGTGTCCGTGCAACCTCATCACTCTACAGTTAAGGTTCCGTCTGATAACGGGAAAGAGTGTTCTGAGGTGTTGAATCACCAACCTGCCACTCCAAACTCTTCTTCCATTTCATCCGCGTCCAGTGATGCAGTCAATGATGAACAGAATAAGACTCTTCTAGACCAAGCAGAAGAAGATGATGATGAAGAAGAAGGACAACAAAAGACTAAGAAACAGTGGGTTTTTCTATTTATCTCATCGCTTTTTTCTTTTCTAGAGAAAACCATTTTTTTTCTAATGAAAAGATAAGGATATGGTGGTTTGTTTTTTTTAATTTTGTGCAAGTATTTAGTTTATTTTTTTGTCAAGACCACAAGTATCCTTCAACAATCATATTCTAATGTCTAAGCTAGCCTGTGATTGTATTTTCCTTTTATTTTTCTTTTTTATGGTGGTGGGGGTGAAGCTTCAGTTCTCAAAAGTTAATTTTAGCATTGAATGGTTCATGGGATGTGAAGAACACACAATTTGGGATGGTCTCTCTAGTATAAAGTACGTGTATGTTTTTATATCTGCTGCTTTCGCTTTAATATGTGGCAAGCTAGGGAGAACATATTTCACCATCCAATTAGATAAAGAAATCAGATCATGGCCATGGGCATGCCTTTTGTTAACTTTTCCTTTTGAAATAAAATAACAATGAATACATGTGATGTGGTTGATGTGAGGAAGGTTCTAAGATTTGATGGTTTCTGGGATCTGGTTCTTATTGGGTTTAGGTTGAAGCCTAAGAAGACAAATCAGAAGAGACAGAGAGAACCAAGATTCGCATTCATGACGAAAAGCGAGGTCGATCATCTGGAAGATGGATACAGATGGAGAAAGTACGGTCAAAAGGCCGTGAAAAACAGCCCCTTTCCCAGGTAACATATGCTGTAATAATTCTCCCGAATAAACTCCATTAATCTTAACTCTTAGCTCACCTGCACCTACCTACTTTTGCTTCCTTCCCTACTTCTCTTAATTGGTTTAACTCACTTACACCCAGACATAACTCATCAATAAATATTAAATAAATAAATAGCCTTAACATTTGGAATATACTATGTATGGATCACATGTAGGAGCTACTATCGTTGCACCAGTGTTTCATGTAATGTGAAGAAGCGTGTGGAGCGATCTTTCACTGATCCAAGCGTTGTAGTGACAACCTATGAAGGCCAACACACACATCCAAGCCCAGTTATGCCTCGTTCAGGTGTCTCCGCTGGATACGCCAACAACTTCGGTTCAGTTTTGCCACCGGGAAACTACTTATCCCAGTATCAGCACTACCACCACCAACAACAACAACAGCATCTTGTCAACACATTGTCCTCTTTGGGTTTTCCTTACAATGATTCTTCATCTCCAAAGAACGCTGTTTTTACTCAAGAGAGACGGCTTTGCAGTAATCACGGGACGAATGCGTTTCTGAGGGACCATGGGCTTCTTCAAGATGTTGTTCCTTCACACATGTTGAAAGAAGAGTAGAGCTGATATAACTCCAGTAATTATTAGTCATCATGCTTCTATGTGATTTATTTTTTGCTGACTTTTTCCTATGAGACTTAGGTGAGAACTCTAGTACTGGTACATGTAATTTTTCTTCCTGACCGGAGGTAATATTAGTGATCATGATCATATATACTTGTAAAACCCACTTTATCTTTTTCCACATAGCCCCATCATGATTATGGCTGTATAGCATGATGGATTATGATTTAATGCAGGGACTACTTCTAGTTCTAGTTCTAGTTCAAGTTCATTTAATTTGCTTCAATATTAATTGTCTTACACCCTCTAAAAATAAAAAAGAGAAGAGGAACAAAGCATTCGTTGGTGGGTTGGGCTGTGTGTGGAAATGATAAAAAAGAAATAGGTAAATAGACTTCTGTCCTCTTTTTAATATTCTGATTCTGACTCCTTGTTTGTCTTGTATTTTTGTTTCTTCTTGTTGAAGGAATGTGCATTGATTTCACAGATGTACAGCAGTGAATATTGTTATGTTAATATTTTTAAACGGGAACAATTGGTGTGTGGATGAAACTTGCTTTGCCTTGTTTTGTTCCCGGAAGTCGACCGAAAACCAATGATAGATAAATGTTTTTTTCAAATTAGGATGATATGGTGCCAAAAGTCTTACCCCGATTTGGACACGAGGTTATAAATAGGAAGAGTAATTCAACCACTCTGATCCCTCTTTTGAGATGGATGAGTAAATGCTTCTCTGTGTCCTGCACGCGATGCAATCCATTCATGGATTGGATAGTGGTGGAGACGGGGAGAATTAAAGAAGAACAAATACAAAAGGAGAAAAATTTGTACAAGCTAAGCATATGGAGTGTGATATGGTCACTATGATGGAATAGATCGATCTTGATAACGACACATGTTAGCTTTATTTATGAAGGTATCAAGATTATAGCTTGTGTTTGTTTACAAGTTTTGTTTTATTGAGCAGTTGAGGGAGGCTCTCATCGTGAAGAATAATTGAAGTTTTTGAGATATATAGCCGTTCGCGGATAGGCATAGGGTAACATATGGTGAGATGTTATATACGACACGCCACTGTCAAAGAAATCACTGGGACCAGCTCACTTTTCTCTTGTACGCATACATTGCATCGAATTAAAATCTTTCACTTTGTTCAGCATAAAGTGGGGAATAATCGCTAATCCTGCTCTCTTCTTCCAAAGCCAAAATTGTCTCTTGATTTGCCTATTTCGATTCTTTCGGCCAATAGACATATAAATGCCACGCACTATGCCCTTGTTGACTTGATTAATTAAACAAACAATATATTAAACTTTGTTTAGAAAGGGAATAAAAATCCATGATCCTTTTAGAGTCCAGTTTCTAGATTGCCGAAAAGGACCCAAGAACCTCAACAATCAATCAGAATTTTAACATCAAAGGCAATACGATTGCATGAAACGGATATTTTGGCGCCGTTTATCACATGGTATTACTTAAATTGAAAATGCCATTTACGTCAAATTCCAATATAGACAATAATAATTGTTCGTGTTAAAATTTAAGTAATACACCGAGCAGACAGCGAATCTAATTGTGTGGTGCCTACTGTAGTAGTGGAGCCACACTTCTTATCTTGCCTTGTAGGCTTAATTTAGTTCATTATTCCTCACACCAACTACAAGCGATCAAAGTACGAATAAAAATTCAAAGATTTCTTTGATTGACAAGCCGATTATGAATTACTGTCATACATGAAAACGTGAATCAACAGCAGCAATAACCTGCCCCCACCAAGAAAATAGAAAAGCCTGGCACGACATCATGAAATGCGAATAGCACGCCTTATTCAGAAAAAAGAGTCGTGCTTTTTTTTTTGTGTGTGTGTGTGTGTGAGGGGGGGTGTTTTGCAATCACCTAAATTATCCCACTTTCACAAGTTTAAACAGTTTTTATTTGAAACATTTTAGCGCATTATTTGGTTATCTAGCTATCAGAGATTCAGAGTGTAATAAATCTTCCAGCTATGAAAATAGAAATGCAACAAATTTCCCCAATATCAAGATTTAGCTGCTGTAAATTAAGAAAGTGAGAGTTTATCCGCCATTGATTTACAGTGGTTTACGATTACAAGATTCTTTATTTTAAATCAACAACTCTCCTTAATTACTTGAGAGGAGCTAGTTACTAAATAAGCGAATAATAATAGCTTACGATACAAGGGTGTATTTGTTGAATACACTAGCATATCAAGTTAGTTATATTAGTTACAAATTATTATCCATTAGTTTGAATTAGTTATAAAGAATAATAGCATTGCAACATCATGGTTGAAAGTGAATAAGATTTGTGGAGTTTTTCTCTCACTCGGAGATAGGTATTAGTTTTGTTTTGACACATGAAGAACCAAAACGGCTTAGAAAAAAAAAGTGCAGCGCACAATTGATACCAAACAAAAAGAACCACAAGAAACATTTGAAGATAAATTCTGAAGCAAGTTAAAAAGTCTTCTAATGATTGTAATTGGTGACAATCTGGGATTTCAGCCAACCAAGAAGAATAATATAATTAGACCTGCCAAACAAAAGGACTTGTTTTGAGATGTTTCTGACAGCCAATGAACATGATTTTTCCTGCATAACATAGGCTACTCTGTTAATATGAAGTAGCAGACTATAGCTAAATAAAGTTCAGCAACAAACATAGGCTACTCTGTTAATACATGACTAAATTTGTCTTTGAAAAAAATCATGTGACATAGTATGATCATGTTTATATTTTAAACAAGTTTCTAATAAAAACTTAGCATGTGCAAAAATATGACAAGAGCCTACGCATCCTCAATGCCCAAATGGCAACAAGTACAAAGTAATCAAAATAATTCATTGAAGAAGCCAGAATAAAATCATCTACTCTGAGAGGGAAAAATTGAGGAGGGGAATCACTAATGGTTTTGAATGTACAATGCTAAAAAATCAAGGACCGCACCACCAGTACACAGTCGACAAAATAAACCCTGTTTTGGTTTCTCTTGCAGACTCTTGCAGAATATCCCCAAAGTAGAATAACTGGAATTACTGAAATAAATAGGGATATGTCATCAGAATGCACAGGTAGACTGACATATTTGAGCGAAATAAAGAAATGATACCATAACATATGTTATTGCAAGACAACTATGTTTATGCATGATAAGTCAGAGAGTTAAAGCCTTACTAAATTCAAAGCAACCGCAATTTCGAGGTTTTTGGTCTCACTGTGATGACATTGTGACCACAATTTAAAAAACCTTGATTGGAAAGAAACGAAAATCAAAAAGGGTAAAAAGGTTGCTGATTTTTTATATTTCGCCGGGTGTGTTAGTGGAAGAGCTACATTTGAGAATGTACCTGTTGTCTTTGAACATTTTTGTTGAGAGCAAGAGGATGACAAGTGTATGTGAGACCAGCTATGACACTTGTGTTGTTGCTGCTATTTCTGTGACTTCTACATCATACAAGGCTGTTCCCTGCTCCCCAGGCCTCTCCCACTGCACCAACCTAAAGAGTAATAATAACCAAAGTTGCAGAAACCCTGAACAAAGAAAAAGAGTTAAAACATTACTCTTCTTTCACAAACGACACAGATGTGACAGTACTTAGAAGAATTACTTCCAGGCAACTAGGAAAAACATCAAATTAGATAATTCACTTCAAACGTTATTAACATCAGTAGTCGGAACTGGACCTCAATTATGACAACACCATCAAATAATTAAAGGATTTACGAATGGTCAAAGTCACTAATTTTAAAAGGCAAAAATTGTATTAGTTTTAACGAGAAACAAGAAAAATGGTTTGCAGAAATTGAGGATGTTAGGACTGACAAGTGACAATCAAAAAGTTAGACAAGTAAGAGCATGGCATGGCCAAAACGACGTCACTCCACCTCTTCAATAACAGAAATCCTCGAAACAAAACGATGATTGATTGGCTAACATCGTATTAACAACTAACAACTGTTGTTGAGAAGGGGGAGAAAAGTTTGTTAGACACTGGAGAGGAGCCCAACTAGTTAGATATGGGATTCAATTCGTATAATTTTTATTATTATGATGATATATTATCTCCTTTTCACTTCACTGACAAAATTGTATAATGTTTACAAGTTAGAATTGCAGGTATCTGGAGAAGTTGGAGACATGATTTGCGAACCCTTTCTCGTGGCTAAAACTGTGACGGTCCATGGCGAAATTAGAGGTTAGTTCAAGCCCTGAAGGAAGGAAGGGAAGAAAATTCCCATTCCCAAAAATATGTGCTGCATTTCATTTTCTCAGTTAAATATTTCCAATTCCCAAAAAATGTGCTGCATTTACATATTTGTGTCGTAGCAATGTAGTGTGCAACAAATATTCAGGCTAAAATAAAGGATAATGACATTGCCAACAAAAAAAGAGTATAATTATTTAAATTTTACAATATTTAGGCAATTAAGTAAAGAAAAAGTCTAATCAATAAACAAAATTAGCACCTAAATTATCATTAATTTTTCATTCTGTTATTTAATTTTTTTTTTAGTTTCTAAATGTGTAAACCATGTTTAATACTAAATATTAGCAAAAAAATATTTTGCAAATAAAAAAAAATGTGTACCACAAATATTTAAAATTTTAGTTTATCGATCATAAAAATATAAATTAATATTAAAATATGTAGTCATTCAAAACTTTAAATTGAAAATATTATAATAATTAGCTTTGTTCCCAAAGGATTAATTACAAGTTATATATATATATATATATATATATATATATATATATATATATATATATATATATATATTTAAGCTGTAAAAAAAAAAGATTTGCATTTAACATTCTTCTTTAACAAATATTTTTAAAACACCGATTAACATTCTTCTTAAGTAAACACTAAGGATCATAATTTGTACATAAAAATCTAAAAATAATGATACTCATAAATTTTGAAAATAATCATAATAATACTCATAAATTTTTAAAATAATTATTGTAAAATTAACAAAATTATCTTGTCAATTTCCGATTAGCTGATGGAGTATCGAAGAGATGTTAATTTACTCATGAGTCATATAACGTTTCTTTAAAAAAAATTGAACAATTGACACGTACTAGTAGTGGATAATGGATGTAACCTGGAAATAGCCGTTGTGTCGTCTTGTGGAACTTGGGAATTGGGAGGACAGAGCGTGTCTATTGTATTGACTGGCTCTATTCCAAATAAACGCCTTTCAACCATTGACGTTCGGCTTCATTAAAAACATCAAAATAGATTTTAAAAATTAAATACAAAAGAAAAAAAAAATCATTGGCCATTATTAAAAGAGAAAAAACATAAATTGTTGTCTTTTAATTTGTTTAAAAAAAAATGTCATGTCTGTGTATGAGTGCGCCTGCGGGCATCGATAGATTCCTAGTTAGGAATGTTTCTAGGGTTCTACCCTTTGACTCAAGGTACATCCCTCTTCTTCTTCATCTTCTATTAAATTTCGATTTGCAATTTTTTTTTTGTTTTTCTATTCCATCTTAATTTTTGAATCCATTGTTTTTGAGTAATCTGTTCATACTTTTAACCGTTCAAAATTTAATCTTTAGCGTGATTGGGAGGTGGGTTTTTTAAATTGAAACTCCTTGTTAATGAAATTGATTCACATCAGATGGGCCATTCTATTCCAAGAGAGAAAGACGTTGAATTTGACCTTGAAAGTGGTGGGAACTCTAGCGAAGACGATGTAGGGAACGATCTTTATGTTAGTGATAGAGAATCAAAGGGTGCTTTTGGTTTGGCGTGGAATGGGATTCTGAATGTTGATGGATCAGATAAGGGTAAAAGTGGGATTGAGTCATGTAGCAATTCAGCAAAATCTGGTGATTTTGGGGTTATGGATGAAAATAATTTAGAATTGTTTGTGGACAAGGGTTTTGTCCAACATCAATTGTCCCATGTAAATGTTAATCATGCAAAACAGAAGACTAAGCCCTTTATCCCCAAAAAGCCCCCAAAGCCACCCCTTCCTCCCAGAGGCCCATCACTGGATGCTGTTGATCAGAAGTTTGTGAAGGAACTTGAGGAGCTTGCCTTGCGGAAGCGTGCGAGGGTTAAGAAAATGAAAGCGGTGAGAAAGATGAAAGCTAGCAAGTCATCGTCATCATCAACATATACAAGTCTTTCTGCCATGGTCATCACTGTTTTCTTCTTCCTTGTCATAATACTTCACGGTAAATAAGCAGTTCTTTTGCTAGTTTTGGCCTCCTAGTGGTGTAATTGGTGCATATTTGATATAGTTTTAAGGATCTCTCAACGAGATTTTGAATATAAGTTGTCTTGAATGTAAATGAGATAATTCAAACACACACTTTAAGTTTACTAGCACACCACCCACCAAAATCTCAAATTGGTGCCGTGTCATATATGTAGCCACTTTCAAACTTTAACATCTCAGCTAAATTGTCTTCTTGTAAATACCAAATTGGTGATTAGAAAACAATAATAGAGAGAAGCATTTGTTCTGTTCGTTCTGTACATTAATCTGGAGCATAGAGCTGCTTGTATTCATAGTGTGGCTTGAGTTCATTTGCATTGCAACTGTGGTTCTTTAGGTGTTTATATTGATGGCCAAAACTTTAAACTTAGTTTACTGTACGCCCTCCTTTTCTCATTCTCTTCTCTTATATTTATCTCATGGTAAATATCTCCAAGCATTTTATTATTTCAGTAATTAGTTGATTTACATCAACTACTTCAGTAAAAATACATGGCCATTTTTCTCACTTCTTAAATGAGAAGTTTATTGTGTAATTTCATCATCACCAAAATATAGATTATATCATTAGGGTCTGATTTACTTTTGTTTTTTTCCTTGTCGTTTTACTTTTACCTTTCCTTCATCGTAGTAACAAATAACAAGCTCTATTACAAAATCAAATACTTATTCTGAATTGACAAAAAATGAGTGGTACTTTGCTTAATGTGTGTGTGTATTCGCTGCATCAATCTCATCTCTGATTCAATGTATGTATTTAATGGTCTCATTCTTCTTCAGGTTTGTCTATCATATTATATATTATATATCTACAGCTTTGAGGATGTATCCTAATACCAAATTATCATTTCACATTATGTCATTATACATGATAAATTTTGTGCTTCTGAATATGCATTATATAAGGAAACTAAAACCAAACATAAACTGTAAATGTTTATGATGGGGAGTTAGATTCAACCTTTGACCTACTGTCTTGAATATTTAATTGAACATCTTGAAATATTGTAAATTGACTATTGGAGCTAAGGATTTGCTAATAGTTTTTCAATGTGTTTTGAGAATGTCCCATTCTTTTTATTAGTTTTATGTGGTTTCTGTCTTTCTGCCCTGGAATGGCCAAACATTTTTGAATAATTATTAAATCCTACTAAGCTGCACTTATTCAGCTTTATTTATATGCAATTATATCCAAAGTTGGCTTTCATTAAATAGTATTTACCATGCAAAATTATCTTGCTTTGTTGGTTTCATCCTGCCTTCCACAAAAAGTATACAGTTTATCTTCAAACTCTAGGGGGTATCTGGCTTATTTTGCACATCAAACTTCATAATTTTGGATGCATCTCATTTGGAAGTCTGGTATTTAGGAAATACTCATGTTGCTTAGACATTGCATGCAGGAATCAAATCTGCAAATAGTGCCGCTGTTGGGTTAATGGCTTCCCCTGAGGCAGCAATTGCAGGAGATGAGGGTCTGATTTCGATTCAGTATCCCATGAACTTCAACAGAAATGAAGGAGATGCACCTGGCTCTCACTATCCATGTGCGTATTTTTTTTCCATAACTGTGTAATTGAAGGAAATTTTATGTGCTCTATGGTAATTGCCTAATGGGATTATATCAAAATCGAAGCAATCTGATTGTTTTCCTACTGTTTTGTACTGTTGCAGTTCGGCAGGAAAGATGATATGGAAATTTTGAAGGTTCTTTCCCTTTCAATGTGAGATTAGGCTATTCTTTTAATTGTTTGGATTATGTATGTTTTTTTGTACAGTCATTAGGAATCTTAGCCATTTGTCAAGTTTGCTTGTACAGTGACTTGATTGGTAATGTTAATAAAAAAAGAGTTTTGCTTATAAATTACTCTGCTGGCTTAGCTTGTCGTATGTCCAGGTGAGTTTTTTTGTCCACCTTGGTAAATGGTAATGATGACTATGCTAATTTCTCCTAGGGATTGCATGTCTAGATTTTACTAGTATTAGCTTTTGGAGAAAATGTAATTTTTCTTATAGTTTCATCCATAAGATTTTGGTAGGAAATTATAAGCTAATATGCAAGTAACAACATTAGGATAGTTGGATTTTTTGCAGAATGCCACAATGCAGGAGTTGTGTTTCTTTGTGGCCATTAATTTGTTTAGCAGATTTTTTTACCTTTTAAAAATGCTATGTAAAATGTTGTCAATTTGCATGTAAGAATATAGCTTATTCTTAAATGATCTCCTTCACCCATCAGATTTTCACTTTCCTAAAGTGAGGGATTTACTTTAAGGAATAAAGTTACTTATTGATAGTTGTTGATAAGAAAAAAAAATGCCCATGTTGTTATGCATGTTTTTATATTTTCTGAAACCATAAACTCTTGATTTTCCCCGTCATGGACTATATTTCACATTGTCCTTTTACAGTGAATCAAGAGAAACCAAATGGCCACAGATTACGTCATTCACTTACTTTTCATCCTAAATTTATACTATAAATTTTAATTTGTTTAATATTTATATTAGGATTGAGATTACGTTTAGGATTAGATTGGTAAAAATATTCAACAAGAGCAAATGGCGCGAACACCGTAAATTATGCTACACCTCAAAATTTGATCGTTCTTATTGGACCAACAATACATTTATATATGAACCCGGACAGCTGCCATTGATTGAGAAGCTAATAATTATATGAATGCAAAAAATTTATAGTATCTGGTTTTAGCTTAATAGAGGCTAAGTAGTACGAGTTTGTAACAGGCATAACGCTTGTTAGTTTGTGAAGGAAACGTATATAATAGCTAGGTAACGTCACACGAGTCTTTACATGTTTTCTAGCCATGTAATTCAACTAAAGGGTGTTTCTTCTTCCATTCCAAAAAAAATAAAAAAATCAAATTTCACCCCCTTTCTAATCCGGCAAAGGGGTGAAACTTGATTTTTAAGGTGCAGGAAGCGCTTACCCCAACTGAAATGCTAAGAGGCCCAACTATCTAATTAGTAACAATCAAGTGGCCCAATTTAAGTGAAGCTGGTTCAGTGCCTCGACCCCATATTTTGTTTATTCTTTTGTTATACACCACATCTTTGGAGGAGCAAAGTTTTTCGAGTGAGAAAGATTTCATCATATGGTGAAATCTCACTTAAAGAAAATCAAGCATGTATAATTTGAACCAACCAACATAAGATTGCAGAGGTTGTTTGAGATAATATAGCAAATAAATTATGATTTAACAAGGCAATTTCTTCTGCATTTATTCATAATGCCACTGTTAAGTAGCAACATGACGTATATTTGTGTTATGTAGTTTCTTCATTTAATTCTACTACAGTTTCATTAAGCTAAAACGATTAAATAAAAACAATTTAAAGAGATCACCCAACGCGTAAAACAGCTTAGCTGTTTTCTGACGCACAAAGGATTTTGACTTCAAGTCTTTATGAATGTAGTTGGCTTAAAAACTTAGAAAGGGAGCTTTGACCCTCTCCAATAATGATCTAGTTTATTCTGAACCAGTTAGGACGGCAAAAGACCCAGAGGGATTAAAGAGATTTTTTTTTAATTGAGAAGGAAATTAAGAAAATAAATTATTTTAGTCAAAATACATCAAGTATGTTAAAATTCAAAATTAAAGAAACTGTTTTGGGATTGACTAAATTTATGTAATAGCTAGTCTTTTAGTTTGTACATCACAATAGATAAATATTTATTTAATATGATTAAAATATATAATAAATAAATAAATATTTTTAAAATATGTTATATTAGAACTAAAATTAATAACCAATAAATATTTTTAAATATATAAATTATATTTTTAATTTTTAATGAATAGTTTAAATTATGATATATGATTATTTTTAACTATATTGACTATTTCTTTGAAATTTAATGTAGATATAGAGATAAAAGGAGGCTGAATTGGAGATAAACTTTTAAGAAGACCAAGTATATGAATAATGATAAAACTAAAAAAGAATGGTAGTGTGAGCTGATTGAAATTTGAAATATAAATTTATTGGCTAGGCTAATTATGGCAGGAGTGTATGAAATGCAAATCTAAAGGAGATAACTGAGAGAATATTAAAAATATTTAATTGAAAGAGTGGGGAAAATGACTCAATTTCTAATCTGTATATTTTAATTTATAAGATACTTTCCAATGTTTTAATTTAACTTTTATTTTATATTTCAATGACAATATTCATTTATCAATTAGTTTTTTCATGTCATCATCGATATAGTTTGAATAATATTTAAACCCATTTTGATGATTTTGTACATTTTTATTATAAGAAAAATATCTTCAATTTGACATAGTGATTAAAATCAAATTTAAAGTGAAAATTAAAAAGTATATTTAGAAGGATTAAAAACTTTATATTTTCAGTAGAGAAATTTTCAATAGCATTTCTAATTTTGTATCCAAACAAATATTAAATATATTGATTAAGATAAGATATGTGACTCACTAAAAGTGAGGATAAACACTCTCATTTTAGGATCACTCTTAAAAATATTTTCATTTAAGATGAGAATTCAAATTTATAGTAAAATTTAAAAGTAGATATTTAACAACTTCAAAAAAAAAAATTCTCAAATTTTAATTGTCTATACTTTTAAATTAATTGTTTTCATATACTACTTTTTTGAAATACTCTTTTCTTAAATTTAAGTTGTGCAATAGTATATTTTTAATTTAGTTAAAAAATACGCATAAAATGTATAAAATACAGTACTTATTAAATCCATGTGATTATTAAAGTGTATAGCCTGAAATCACGGATTCATGTATGCTTTGAATTTTGAACATACATGTACAACCAATAATTTTCAAGCAAACAGTTGCTGATAAATCAGTGAATGTACACTAAGACTGAACCACACCTCCCCCAAAGAAAGTGTGGGGTAGGCCAGATGATTGCATGAATTCAATTTCCTTAATATATGTGTGTATCTGAAATATATATTTTTTGGGCCATTCTTGCCTATCTGGATAATGCTGTGGAAGTTTGAGCATATCGGGAATTGGCCAACCATTCGAGGATCCACAATTTGTGCTCGAATGGTGTAGAAACTAGAAAGAAGATGGCAAGGATGTGGTGATAAATTGATACTACTAATAGAAATAGAATAGATTCACACGATATTTTCTTTAGTGGTTTAGTTATGGTACATGATGACCCTTGTCCAATTCACGGAACATGAACACCGAGCATGGAAAGAATTTGAAGAAACTAGAGAGTGTGTTCATTCCATATTAATCCTTCATTACATGGAATTTGATCCTTTGACATTATGGTATATGGTCCATAGAGCATGGCCATATCGCCACAAAAAAAGGTGAAGCTAATATGGATCCTTTATCCATGATGTTAGCCTCTTCCCAGCATTTATAAAGCAATTATGAAGCTAATATAATAATTGTATTTGACAAATTCAATGAACGAACTCCATTTTTTTAATATAATTTCAAGCAACAAAAAGTGATCTTAATGGAATTTTATAAAAAAAAATTATAAGCCAATGCAATTTTATAATACATGTAAGAATTCCACATCAGAGATGTCTGGCTTTGGGTTAAGTCGCCATCCCCATTCCCCTGCGTCCAATCGAATAGCATGCAGAACCCATGCGCATTGTTTGACAGAAAAACTTTAAACCGTGGTCGGCTCAAAGAGCTATCGTTTTGTTGGGTTGAAATGCATTGTTTTTCATCCGATCCACCTCTTTCCATAGATGTTATCAGATAGGAGACAGACTTCACCTTTTGTTTTCGTTTACACTCACTCGGAGGACATGGATTTCTTTATATCAATGGATATTATTTTCTTTTTATTACTCCTTGTGTTTCTTGTGTCTCGAGAAGAAAAAAAATACATAATTCATACTTATTATAAAAATTAATTAATTTTATTAAATTGTCTCATTTGTCATATTAGAAAATAAATATTTTTCCTAAACTATTATTTATTGAAACTTGATATAAACCTAAAAAATGTTTTTAACTTTTTATTAAATAAAAAATATTTTAGAGAAAGTCTTATTAAATAAAACATAAATAATTAAGTTTTGTTTATATTTGAGATAGAAAATAAAAATATTTTATTACTTATATTCAAAACCAAAAGAAAGAAATATATATTATATAAAGTAATAAAGTAAGTATCAAAAAAAAATATTATATTCATCAATCTTATCAATGATTAAATTTTTTATTAGTGAACTCGTGTTTATCCTTAGAATAATGTATTTTTATTTACTAAGTAATAATAATAATAATAGATTTTTTTTCTAATAGAATGGTAAATATTTTTTTTATCTTATAAGTAAAAATATGAAAGAAAAAAATATATAAAAAGAAAACGAGAGAAAAGTTAGAAAGAAAGGGAAATATTGAAGGAAACTTTTTTAACCAAGTGTTGATATGTGCCCAATTGGTTCGCTTTGCTCCTATATCTTCCAAAGGGGGAGGAGTCACTTGTAGTTGTAGGTGTTAAAATTTTGTTCAATCGATCGTCTATTTATTTTTTATTTTATTTTATTAAAATATGAGTTGAATGTATAATTAATATATTTTTCTTTGTAAACTCAATTTTATTAAGTGATATAATTTGAATTTTAAGAATAGTCACGTGCCTATGTTTATTGTGTTAAATCCAATAGGTAAATATGTCAAGTTTGTGTGTATGATCTAATGGACCTAACATCAAGATAAATGAATATTAAGTCATTTGTTTATTTTTAAAGAAGGGTAAGATTTTCATTTGACATTAATGTTCTCTCATGACTCATTGTTTCATCTAATCTAATAGCAGTCAATATGTGAAAGAGAGAAGGTAAAGTGAAAGTTCCTATTTTTTTTTACATATACACCAATGTATATGCTTTCAAGAACAAAGTGATTGCTTTAAAAGATATTCTTAAGAGTAGACAATTCATAAATAAATTGATAGTAATTTTTGAGTTTTTTAAATTCTAGTATATATTATATTACTTTTTCCGTATTGTGAAATTAAATATTCTTGCAAGAACATACACGGAGATTGATGTGATTTGCTATACATAGAGATTGAAGTCTTTCTTGAATTGGGAATTTGTGATCTTGAGAGTTATGTCTTCGTTCACGGAAAGCATGGCTTTCAATTTAGAGCGCATTTGTTTCTTGAGGTAGGCAATAATAATAATAATAAATAATGAACAAAGACGTAATAAATTATATATATATATATATATATATATATATATATATATATATATATATATATATATATATATATATATCCGGTCTCAAATAAAGAATAAAGAAAAAAAATCACTTTTATGTTGGTCATAAATATAAATAAATTTTAATTAATTTTATATTTAATGTTATTATCTTAAAAATATTATTCAATTGAGATTTTCGTTTTAATGACTTTTTTTCTCCGATTTTAAGTTCCAATTAAAAATAAGTTATATAAGTTTTTAATTGAGATTGATATAATTAAATGTGATTAATTAAGTTTTTTTTAATTAATATGACTTTAAGATGGTAGGGAGAATGACTTTGTTAACCGATACCTATCTGTTTTTTAAAAAATACTAGCTACACTTTCTTTAAGATTAACTAGAATTTATTAAAAATTATCAATTTTATTTGATCTCTCTTCTAAACAAGAAGGAAGAATCATAGAAAAGTGATAGAAGTAAAATGCTGTTAATATTTTTCTTTATCTTTTAGTCAGGATATATTATAAACTTATTAGTGTTGGCTATTTTCACGTTGTTAATAATTTTGTTTTTTTTTTAAACTCCACTAGTTTTCATGAATAATATTATCAATCATATTGAACTGAGGACTAGTTAGTGATAATTATAAGAGGTGAAAATGATATTGCATTTGATTCTAAGAATGCAAATTTGATGTTTTAATGTTTTGATTTAAAGTAGGATGTAAGTTTATTATGTGATTTAATTTGTTCGTTGTTTATTAGTAAAAATTTATCTGATATTTATTTCTTTAGATTTCCAACAATATTTGTTAACAAGGAATATATAAAAAATAAGAAAATATTATAAAAAGCTTTAAAATAATTCATGATGTTGTAAATTAACTTCACTAAGGCAATGGATTGGTGAAGACGTTGCGATGAATACCGTTATAGTATGACTTAGCCACTTTCTTCTAATTTCAGCCATATTCATCATCTTTAATTAATTGCTCTTGGAACTCGATCGATCATTTGTGAAAAGCTTTACTAATACCAATTTGTAATGCCACTTGAGAGCGCTACGCCGACAAAGGAATTTATTGTTACAGCACAAGTATTTGAAAAAAATTTCTACAAATTCCAGAGTCTGCCATGGTGATTCAAGTGAACGAGCGTTAAACTTTTTTTGTAAATATTTACCAAATGAAGGGAAGAGACCAAAAAAAGCCCTCATGCATTATGATGGACTTGGGAATTTGGTCAACAAAAAACAAATAAAAGAATGCAGTTGGCACTTGGCAAGCCATGTGAAGCTGCCTCAACACACGGACAAATAAAGAATGGCACTTGCGTAATAATAGCTTAAAAACATGGGCGTTAATGTATCCGTGGTTCTATAAATACAAGGCGTTTCCCTCCCGAATGTGGCAGCGGTGTGGTGTTGTGTTGATTTGAGTCCCATATTGTTTGTTTTTCGATGGCTAAATTGTTCAGAGCGTTTTTCTTCAAGTCTCTTTTCTTCTTTTGGTACCGTTTTCTCTTTAGGCAACTCAGGAACCTCGTCCGTTTCCACAGAACCATTAGCAATTCTTTTTCGGGTGCAACAACACAGTTTAACAAATACCTGAAATTCCCCTCTCTAATCCACCGATCAGACCTCAACGATCACACGTTGATCTTTGATGTCGAAAACGCGTTGTTGAAATCCTCTTCTTTGTTCCCATATTTCATGCTCGTGGCCTTTGAGGCAGGGGGGCTTATAAGAGCCATAGTTTTGGTTCTTCTATACCCTTTTGTTTGTGTGCTGGGAAAAGAGATGGGCTTGAAGATAATGGTCATGGCATGCTTCTTTGGGATCAAAGCTTCGAGCTTCAGAGTTGGAAGGTCCGTTCTGCCGAAATTCTTCTTGGAGGACGTTGGTGCAGAAATGTTTGAGGCTCTCAAAAAAGGAGGGAAGACAGTGGGAGTCACCAATCTACCCCATGTGATGGTGGAAAGCTTCTTGAGAGAGTATTTGGACATTGATTTCGTTGTGGGCAGGGAGCTGAAAGTTTTCTGTGGATACTACGTAGGATTGATGGATGACACAAAAACTATGCATGCCTTGGAGCTGGTTAAAGAAGGAAAAGGATGCTCCGACATGATCGGAATCACAAGGTTTCGCAACATACGCGACCATGATGATTTTTTCTCTCATTGCAAGGTTAATTTTTGTCTCCCTTTTCCTTACCCATTTTAAGTTTCATACATTATCTCTTTAAATTCTTTTCCATTATATGCATTATTTCTAGAAGTTACTAAGGAACCAAAAACAATTTTTTTTTTCTCGTTAAAAGATAAACAATATATTATATAAAAGCTACAAAAAAAATATTTATTACATTGAAAGTTTATTATTATTTTCAAATTAACAAAAAAGCCAGCGACGGTCCAACTTCGTGATCTATGCACTTATAATGAAAAATACTAAAAGCACGCTCTTTAACATATAATTCTATAATTGTTAATAGATAATACTATACTCAAGGTATATTAACAAATGTGTTTGTAACACTCTTCTTGTTTGTGTGGAAAGCGCACTCCTCTTCACTTGATATATGATTATATACTAGTAGTAAATTTGTGAAGTTATTGAATGAAAAAGTATATATATATATATGGTGTATTAAATTATATTATTGATGTGTGAGTACCACAGCGAATATAATGCCCTGAGAAGTGAGAAGTTCCAGCAGTTTAATTTAACCTGAGAGAGGGTGAGAGGTACTATATATATGGAGCTTTCAAACTGACATGTGTGAACAATGAATAAATACAGGAAGTGTACGTGGTGTCAGAAGCAGACAAGAGGAGCTGGCAAAAGCTAGCAAGGGAGAGATACCCCAGAGCCCTTATATTTCACGATGGAAGATTGGCCCTAAGACCCACTCCAAAGGAGTCCATAGCGATGTTCATGTGGCTACCGTATGCAATAATCCTCGCTGTTATTCGCATTTCCCTCGCTCTCTCACTCCCATTTACCATCTCAACCCCCTTTTTGGTCTTTAGTGGGATACGTCTCACGACCACAGCATCATCAGCGCCCACAGGCTCCCACAACATTAAACAGAACAAGGGGAATGTCGGTAATCTCTACGTGTGTAACCACAGAACATTATTAGACCCGCTCTACATCTCATTCTCGCTACAAAACAACTTAACCGCCGTGACCTACAGTTTGAGTAGGATGTCCGAGATCCTGGCCCCAATAAAAACGGTGCGGTTAACCAGAAAGCGCGACGAGGATGCCGAAATGATGAAGAGGTTGCTGGGGCAAGGGGACCTAGTTGTGTGTCCGGAGGGGACCACATGTAGAGAACCGTATTTATTGAGGTTCAGCCCTCTTTTCTCAGAGATGTGCGATGAGATTGTACCCGTTGCAGTTGACACCCACGTTAGTATGTTCCACGGAACCACTGCTGGTGGACTTAAGTGCTTGGACCCGTTCTTCTTCCTCATGAACCCCGCTCCAGTTTACACTGTTCGGCTTCTCAACCATGTCTTCACTAATTCACAATTACTATCATCTCACACCAGTAACCTTTACCAAGAGGCTCATAATTCGAGGTTTCAAGTGGCTAATAGGGTCCAAACACAGATTGGAACCGCGTTGGCGTTTGAGTGCACTAAACTCACACGAAAGGACAAGTACTTGATGTTAGCTGGTAATGAAGGCATTGTTAATTCCAACACCAAATGCATAAGCAAGTCCAACTCTTAGTGGATCGATCGAGATCGAGAGCTAGTACGTTACCCTTTGTAAAGTCGCCAACAACCATGTTAGCTGTGTCGTAAATGACCAATTACATATACAGGATCCATGATAAAGATAGAATGCCAATCAAGGGGACCTCAGTAAATTAAAATTAATTAAATTCGTCCTATTCCTTTCTCTTGATTGTTATTATTTCAAACTTTGTAATAATTCCTTGTGTGGTACAAAAGCAATTTTAATTCTCATCTATATATAGTCCTTCTTATTATGCAATTAATGGATCGAGCTACCGCCTAAACGTGCAATTATGTTGTACTGTATCATGTGGTGAGAGAGGATTCGTAATGCTTTTACCTCGAACAAGTCTTGACAGCTCCGATCCCATTCATTTATTGTTTTTGCATTAATTTCTCAGTTTTGTTGTTCATGAACTTTTCTCAGCTATCATGTACTATATGAAAGTCAAAATCAGGGGACGAACCTCAAAAGGTAGTAGTACTCTCTTTCCTCCAAGTTTTTAAAATGGTTTGAGATGTGATTTAATATCTACACTGCTCCTTAATTGGATGCTCAAAACTTCTGGTGCGGATAATTGGAGTATGTCGCAATTACAGTTTTAATGCACATAACTCTCGTTAATAGTCCAGCATTTAACACCTGAAAACAGGTATCATCATCAGTACTTGTGCTAAAAATTAGTCTAATAAGTCACTTACTTATCAATTTTTTTTCTGTTTTCTTTTCTATTTATTTGTTCCATCATGTTTAGACTAATTTTTAGCACAAGTACAGATGATGATACCTGTTTTTCGCATTTCCGGTGTAAATAGTATTACAACAAATAATTTAGTTAGTTGATACTTGATAGCTATAGCTGTGATTAGATAAACGTGGAATGAGAAGGAATGAAGAAGTACTGCATGTGGATTAAAGTTTATAAAATTATCCCAACTTTTGTTTCTTTAAAACTGAGTTTGTAAGTGAAAATTTCCTCTCAAATATATTTTTGAGGAGTAATTAAATACAACTTGAAACTAATTTTATTCTTTAAACATATTTTTGGACTCTTTCACGGAAAATCCAAACATATCCAAAATCTCTAGGTAAAAATAAGTAAATTGTAATATGCAAATGAGAAAAACCCATATATTTAATACCTTTAAGTTTTTGACCGGATGTAATGTTTATTTTATATATGTAGTTTATTTGTGACTTGTTAATCAAAATCTCTCTATCAAAAAGTCTAATTTAGTTAATTGAATATGTATGTAAATTGCTATAAACTTTTTTATATTTGTTTTCGATTTTAAAAAAAAATGAAAATCTCTCTAATATTTTATTCCTTTGTGGCCATTTGTTCCTCCATGTTTTATTGTATTGCTCTTTTTATTCCATCAAATTTGAGGTTCTCTTGTCGTTATGTTTTTTTTTTTAAATGAAATAAGCTCTCTTTCGTAAGAAAAATAAAATAAAATGAAATATGGGTTCTGTGTGTCCTGTTTTCCAAAAATTAATACTTTTGGACCAAATTAACAAGTTTTTTAAGAATATTTTCACTTTTTTATCTTAAAATTATGCCCTCCTACAATATCTTTTTTAATATATTTATTTAATAAATAGAAAGATTAATATAAAAATTATAATTATTTATACTAAATAAATTAAATGATTACACTTTTTATATAAAAAATATAGCATATATATTATACATAAATTTTGATGTGGCCTAGCGGTGGATAAGCGGGCTCAAGTTCATGGACTGGCCCGAGGTCCATAGTTTCTGCGAGTAGTAGATCAATTTTTTTAAACAATCAATGGCTATAGAATATTTTGAGCATGTTGTCCTTAATCTACGAGCTATGCGGGCTTGGTCTGCGGGATCTAGAAGTTGATCCGTATGCCTGTTTACTAAGCTCAAATATACAATTTTAGTTAAAAACTGAAAGTATCAAGCATTGCTGTGCATATTAAATAAGACAAAAATTTAGATGAATTTTTTTTAGTAGAGTAACTTTTAAGTGCTATCTATGTTGTTTTTTTAAATTAGAACTAATAAAGTTTTATCTTGATAATATGTATAATCTTGTAATATAAATTTTTATTATAGAAATTTGTAAGTACAACTTCAATTTTAATTGAAAAATAATTCAAATATTACTTAAAAATATGTACAGTAAGAGATATATCAACAACATTTTATAGCACACATTAATTGCAGTACAAATGTAATTTTAAGACTCATTCATACACTATATGGGATACAATGTTTACTTTCATTCAATTAAAAAATTATTTATTGTTAGAGATGTTTATGTTTCATATTTTAGATTTATTGTTGGAATTTTCTTTTTTTAAGACATTACTTATTTTATTGATGTAATTGACAAATTATTGAGATTTTATTTATATTTGTATTAAATATAATTTAATTGTGTTGTATTTTTATTGAAACTGTATTTTTTTTAAACTAAGCCTGCAAATCAATCTTTTTGACCCGCGGATCAGCGGAATAGGAACAAACTAATTTATTAAGTTTGTGTATGAGTGTAATACGGATTGAAACAATCCACCGCCAATATAAACTTACGCGAGACAGACCGACCGACTTAGCTACCCTAATGTGGCCTAGTTTGGGTCTTAATCCCTTGATTCCCTTTCTATATTCATCCTCATATTTAATAGTTGAAAAATCTCTTTTTATATATACTGAAAAAAATTAATTGAACCAAACCACTGCTTTATCCCATTTATATATGCTGTCAGTAAATATTTTGAAATAAAATGATGAATGCTGCGTCCACGATATTATGATCCCACACAAAAATGCTGCGTTTTTTTTTCCATTGACGATAAAATCATAAATGCTGCGCTCTTGAAGTGCGCAACTGCACGCCGGAGAGCAGGGCGAGGGGAATAATCAATTAAACGTTATTTGACCAGAACTTTCGAGTGCTCCAATTGGCCAGAGATAGACTTCATAGCATACTTTCCAGTTCAAGGGTTAATAAAATATTAATTCTAACATGACAGGTAAGTTATGGATCTCACAGTTAACGTTCTTTATTTTTACGTCGTTCATCTTAATCTTAGTTTTGTTGTTTATATTATCTCTTGCAACATCGACTTCTAAGCTATGGAAATGCACATGTTCTTTGTGTCGTTGCAACTATAGCTGTGTAAGAACTTTGACGTGAAAACGTGATAGTTGCCGCCGAGATCATGAGTGTGTGATACCAAGTTGCACCGTAAGGTCCGTAACTTCAACATTGGTGACCTAGTCAAAGAGTTTGTGCCAACCTAAAAAAAAAGAACCACGGCGACGGTTTTGAATGTGACCGCACTAATTAATAAGCTTGTAAGTAAGAGAAATTCAAACGATCCTTGACTTAAAGGTTGAACTCACTCAACACGTATTTTGGCGAAGAAAATCACAACGTATAGATGCAATGCTAACGTACAATGAAATATATTTTAGAAATCACCACGGACCCATATAACTTTTTTTTTTTAATTAAGTGAGCTACACATATAATATTTTTCATTACTCATTAGTGCTTAATTTCAATTCTGCACACAAAAAGGAATAGTTTAGTGTCATATTATTTAACAATAAAGACAACAACTATGTAAAACAATCAAAATCAATAGACAATGCATGCATTGTATGTGTAATTTTTTAATTTTGTTATTATTTAATCAATTAAAACTGATACTTGATATAATTTTTAAATTAATTATTATAAAATTGAACAAGTTTACTTCTAGGTCATTGGTACCTGTTATTTATTTCAGAAGAAAATACAGTTGTGAAGGCCGAAGGACGGGAATGAGGCGGCTAGCTAGGTCCCGTGGCGGTTGGGCAGTGGAGCTGGAACTTTGAGTGAGGATGATAGGGATAGGAGTAACCAATTAACGGTCCCACAGTGGAGAATCGGTTTTGGAAATGGATAGTCACTTGCTTTTGCATCAACCGCCAACTATAGTACATTAAAATCATCTAGTTTTTATAATTTTTAAAATTAAATATCAATCATTAAATATTAATTGTTGTTGTATATTATTATTTTAATGAAATAATACATGAATAACATGAAAAAGTACGACAGAAAAACCAAATCCTTTCAAAAAAAGAAGAAATCATAGTCCATTGAATATTGACCACGAATGCCTAGTTAGGAATTTGGAATAAACAGATGCAAAGTAAAAATACAAACATCAAGGTTTAATTTTTTTTTTGGACTTATAATTAATACGTATCATAATTTGTGTTATTGGAAACAGATGTCAAGTAGTATGATATAATCGAAAACAGATTATATTATTGTAAAATGCAAAAATATTTTCATAACAGATTATGAGACGTATTGTACGTATCAGATGAATGTATGCATGGTGAAAATGGCAAGTTTTAAAGTTACTACTATAATGCCAAGTTATGATACGGATCATGGATCATCTAGTAGTTTTGAAAATGCCTAGTTATGAAACAGTTGTCAAGTACATGAATTAAAAGGACAGGCAAACTACACTACACAACTTATAATCTGTGACACCGAACCGAAAACAAACAATGGTTATAACCTAAACTTATTTAATTACGAGATGGAATCTCATCTATATTGTACGGTTTTTAATGCCCCTTGTAGTTATGGTTATATTAGTTTTCATATGTGCAGTTGCTCGAGACCCAGTTACATGACCTTGAGGTTGGCATCTAATGGCCTTTTCCATTAATGAGAAACTATAACTCAAAACAATTAATTACGTCATTATACATTTATGATATACTCTCTCCAAATCTATATATATATATAAGAATTTGTTCTTGGATTTAAATAGTAGTATAAATAAATCTAAGTTGAATGTATTTCTAAAAATATCATTCATTTAAAAGGAATTTTAATTCCAACAAGTATTTCTTTTTCTTCGTATCAAATTTCAATAAAAAAATATTTTTAAAAATAATTTATTTATTTTTAATTGAGATTAGTGTAATTAATTGTTACTATTAACCAGTTTTGTTAGTTGGTGTAAAATGATTTTTTTTTTATATTTGAACCGAAAGAAAACAATATTTATATTTACAGGTATATAAAATAATAGTTATATTTATAATTATGGAAACAAACATTTGTGGGTATATAAAATAATATTTATATTTATAATTATGAATATATCGCTAAATGGTTTACTATAAAATAATCTGAATTGACTGCTTGCTTATTTATCGTAATTATATTCATTAATATATTTTTCAAGGTAATTTTTTTGACAGGATAGCTACAGATTACGTGAATTCACCCAAGTTGTCGACATTTATTTTAACATATCATGAATTTATGAGTATATTTATTTATCTATTTATCTTTTGTCTCTCTGTATATACAATAACAATAAAAGTAATTTTTTTTTCTTGACATACATAAAATTGAGTTGTTCATATTTTTTTTTAAAAAAAATTTCTACAATTTTCACTTTAAATAATTTTTTAAAATTTTTTTAACCATTGTCTTAGACACTTGTTAGCAACATTCACACACACACACACATAATTGGGCCAAACATCTAATTATGTAAACTTAATATAAACGACTGTGTTTAATTATTTAGTGACTATTCAAATTAAAATTAAAATTCTATTATTATTATTATTATTATTATAGAAACTAATTAGTATTTTCTAAAAAAATTGACGAAGAACTATCTAATAATTTATTAAAGTTCATAAAGTTAGTTTTTAGATATTTTAAAATTTTCCAGTAAAAAAAGATATTTTAAACATTACTAGTAATATAATTTACAGAGGTGTTATTTATTGGATAAGTAATTTACATATTTTTTTTAAATACTGGGACGTTATACAATTGGGTTTTTGTTATATGTATATCTTAAGGATCTAACGAAGAAAGAATTGTAAAAGGCCTACCTTTAAATTTTGTTTCTTGAGGTGCTTTCAAATTTGGAATGTCATGCAAAATTATCAATCACGTGGGCAATATATCGTACTGCATCCACCTCAAATGATTGTGTATGCCATTCCCATTATCAATCATACGGGCCACATAACGTACTGCAGAACCATCATCCATCTCAAATGATTGTGTGCAAGTTATGCCGTCCTCCATATCAATTCATAACACACCACTCCATCCACCTGCATAAGTTTTCCTTTTCCAACCCTCTACATTATCACGTATGCTTTATTTATATCAGGGGAAAAATATCCATGAAATATTTAGGAAAAAAAGAAATAAAAATAAAAATAAAAGAAATATATTAGAAAGAATTTGTTGCTTGGATGAATAATAAAAAAGTAGAGACACTTCTTACAACTTGTTTGGATGAGTGGAAAAGAGAATTAAAATAAATAAATAAATTATATAAAATATTTTAATATTAATTAAAAAATTTAAATTTTTACTCTATTATTTTTTAACATAAAATTATTTATGATTTTTTAAAATATTCATTGAAAAATAAAAGTGTTTCCCTATGACTTGTGAGTACCAGAAAAATAACTTCTCTCGGACCATGATAGTAATAGCCAAACTTCCGGAATGGGCTGAGCAGTGCTGTTATAGAGTAAGTAGTAGAGCCCATCTTAATAAAGCGAAAGAGCAATTTGGGTAAAAAATGAGGCCCAAAGAAAAAACACACCCCTAACCCAACCCGACAGGAAACAGCCCTATAGCACACTCGTAAAGCGTTGTCGGCTCGCTATGCTATCGTTACGTTTCTCCTTCATTATTTTTATTTAATTTATTTCCCAGTTATAATGTAGCATTGCATTTGCACCGTAATTTAGCCCTGGCCTCAAACAGTTTCTAGGAGCTTCCACCGAGAGCTGCCGATTTATTAATTACGGAATTTGCGATCACGATATTAATATTAGGGTTTTGATGGGTACGGAGCGGAAGAGGAAGGTGAGCTTGTTCGACGTAGTGGACGACGCTGCCGCCAAGATGTCCAAATCAAACGGCGGCGCCGTCGCCGCCAACAACCTCATTAACCGGTGGAACGGGAAGCCTTATTCGCAGAGGTACCACGACATTTTGGAGAAGAGGAAAACCCTACCGGTGTGGCACCAGAAGGAGGAGTTCTTGCAGGCTTTGAAGGATAACCAGACTCTCATTCTCGTTGGCGAAACCGGTAGCGGCAAAACCACTCAGGTTTCTTCCTTTCTCTCCATTCATACTCTAATGTATATATTTTCTGCTATGTTACTATCTTACTAGGACTAATTGCTAGAATTTTTTAAAAAAATTGTGCATTTCTAATTTTCTTTTGTTTTATATTATGGGGGACAGATTCCTCAGTTTGTTTTGGAAGCTGTGGATATAGAAACCACTGATAAACGTAGGAAGATGATGATTGCGTGTACTCAGCCTCGTAGAGTGGCTGCAATGTCTGTTTCCAGGCGTGTGGCTGAGGAGATGGATGTGAGTATTGGAGAAGAGGTTGGCTACAGCATCAGATTTGAGGATTGCAGTAGTGCCAGGACAGTTTTGAAGTATGTTATATTTTACTAATTAATTTGAAGGTTGCCGTGTTATGTTGTTTTTTAGCTCTATTTTGTCTCTAATGGAATGTTTTATGTTTTTTTTTTCTCTCTCTCCCGCCAATAGGTATCTCACTGATGGTATGCTTTTGAGAGAGGCAATGACGGATCCGCTATTGGAGCGATACAAAGTAATTATTCTGGATGAAGCACATGAGAGGACTTTGGCTACTGATGTGCTATTTGGCCTTCTTAAGGAAGTGCTTAGAAATAGACCTGACTTGAAGTTAGTTGTTATGAGTGCGACACTTGAAGCTGAGAAGTTCCAGGGATATTTTAGCGGGGCCCCTCTTATGAAGGTTCCTGGAAGACTACATCCGGTGGAAATTTTCTATACCCAGGATCCAGAAAGGGATTACTTGGAGGCTGCTATTAGGACAGTTGTGCAGATACACATGTGTGAACCTTCTGGAGATATACTTGTTTTTCTCACTGGAGAGGAAGAGATTGAGGATGCATGCCGCAAAATAAACAAAGAAATTTCCAATATGGGAGACCAGGTGGGCCCTGTGAAAGTGGTGCCCTTGTATTCTACTCTTCCTCCTGCAATGCAGCAGAAGATTTTTGAGCCAGCTCCACCTCCAGTTAAGGAGGGAGGGCCTCCTGGAAGGAAGATTGTGGTATCAACAAACATAGCAGAAACGTCCTTGACAATTGATGGTATAGTCTATGTTATTGACCCTGGATTTGCTAAGCAGAAGGTTTATAACCCTCGAGTCCGTGTTGAGTCTTTGTTGGTGTCTCCAATATCAAAGGCTAGTGCACACCAGAGATCTGGACGTGCTGGAAGAACTCAACCAGGGAAATGTTTTAGACTCTATACTGAAAAAAGTTTCAATAACGATCTTCAGCCGCAGACCTATCCTGAAATTTTGAGATCTAATCTTGCCAACACTGTTCTTACCTTAAAGAAACTTGGTATAGATGACTTAGTGCATTTTGATTTCATGGACCCTCCTGCCCCGGAGACCTTAATGCGTGCATTGGAAGTGTTGAATTACTTGGGTGCACTGGATGACGATGGTAACTTAACAAAGCTGGGCCAGATTATGAGTGAATTTCCACTGGACCCTCAGATGTCAAAGATGCTCGTTGTTAGTCCTGAATTCAACTGTTCAAATGAGATTCTTTCCGTTTCTGCCATGCTATCAGGTATTCTTCTTTTAATTGTTTGATTTTGTGTCTGTCTAGAGTCCAATCATAATGCTAAGGGGATGTAGGTTTGCTGGGCTCTACTTTGAAGGGGATGCCCAGCATTTGTTCATGTGCACAGGCAATATTGTGCTCATGATGGGAATGTTTGACTGCTTACACATGTGCTCAGATGTGCATGAATGCGGTTAGTAGAACATGTCCTGTTAGGTAATAGGTAGTCATCAGCAACTGTCTTCTCTGGGTTCCATGCCCCCGGTTGGCATGCACCATAGGATTCTAAGTAAATGCTGATGCAGATAGTTGCAGTTTCTCAGTATTCTCTCAATCTCTTGAAGAAAATGGTGTGGTCTCGCCTCTATGCATCTGCTGACCTTCCGTGGGCCTCCTCTGTGATAATAATTTCTTTCTTTAGTACCCAATTGCTTTGTCCGGCCTAGGGAGGCACAAAAAGCTGCGGATGAAGCAAAAGCTAGGTTTGGACACATTGATGGGGATCATCTCACGCTCTTGAATGTATACCATGCCTACAAGCAAAATAGTAAGTGCATATTTATGCTAACTTTTTTTTTTTTTAATTTTAATTATTGAATTCTTGCTATTTATTTGATGTCAAATTTGTTAATTATATATGACTGGCTTTTCAGATGAGGATCCTTCTTGGTGTTATGATAACTTCGTTAATCATAGGGCATTGAAATCAGCAGACAATGTTAGACAACAACTTGTGCGAATCATGGCTCGGTTTAACCTGAAGTTATGCAGCACTGATTTCAATAGCCGGGACTACTATGTCAACATTAGAAAGGCAATGCTAGCAGGGTATTTTATGCAGGTGGCCCATCTGGAGCGGACAGGACATTACTTGACAGTGAAAGACAACCAGGTTTGTTGATAATAGATGCTATTTGTAGTTCTTTCTGTTTTTCTTTTTGCACTACTGAAAGAGTTACTGTGTAGGCTGGAGGATTATATTTATATTAATGATTTATAATTTTTTTTTTTCTGAGTAGGTGGTGCACTTGCATCCATCAAATTGCCTGGACCACAAGCCGGAGTGGGTAATATATAATGAATATGTTCTTACTAGTCGGAATTTTATTCGAACTGTGACAGATATACGTGGAGAATGGTAAGATTTTTATTTGATATCTGGCATGCTCTAGCTATGATTGAGTTTGACAACTTTGAAATGGTGAAACGTAAACGCATTTCATGTATGGTATTTAAAGGGAAGCCTTTTTTGTTTTTGAGTAAAAGAACGCTGAAAATCAATTAAATATATATAGTTTTCTCTTTATAAATTCCAGAAACATCTGTTTTTGTGATTGAAATGATATTTCTGTCATCAATAAATTACCTTTGAATGCTATGAAGCAGAGATATAGACCCAACACGTCATTATAAATTCCATCCACTCTTTGATTTATCTGTGAGAAGAGTTGCAAGATGAACTGTCAAATTTATCTTTGTGGACCGGGTGGTTCTTTGGTAGATGTTATTAAGATGTGCTCAACTTTACAGGTTAGTGGATGTAGCCCCACATTACTATGATTTGTCGAATTTTCCACAATGTGAAGCTAAGCGTGTTCTTGAGAGGCTTTACAAGAAGCGAGAGAAGGAAAAGGAGGAAGCCAGGAGTCGTAAATGAAGTCCCTTACCATCCATGCCTTTTTTTGCCTTTAGATTGGAATTGGATATTTAGTCTCCTGTAATTTGACATCGTAATTTTGTCAGGAGAAGGTTTCCGAATGTGAGTGTTTTATTACCTCTGAAGTCTGAAGGACCTATTGATAGTTAATTTTAGTGAGAAATAGGCTGTGTTTTTTTTTTTTTTCCATATATATAATATAGGCTGTGTTTCTTGCACTATTTATTAGTGTATTAGTAACGTTTTATATTCGTCGACTTTTTGCTGTTATACCTTCGGAGGCCTTATCATTGCATTTTCTAATGAGATATGTTCTGTTCTTTTTTTCATAAAAATAATTTTGTATTGAAAGCTCTGAAAAAAAAAAAACTCATGCATGTTTTGTTTGGATTAGAATAAGGATGGAAATAAAGAGGAAATAAGAAAGATAGAAGTAAAAGGAAAATGAATTGGAAAAAAATTGTTTAGATGGATAAAAATATTAGAAAGTTTTCTGTATCTTTAGATAAAACGAAAGTAACATAAAAAATTAATTTTATTATAATTGAAATTTTGTAATTTTTATTTTACCAATTTTATTTTTAAAAAAAACTTATGATTAAAATTAAGTATTGTTTTCTTAGTTAACTTTAATCCAATAATGTGTAAAGATGAAGTAGAGCTACTATGAAGACAGAGTTGGAAAGAGGTGAAATGGTGAGGTTTTATTTGAATTTCTTAGAAACTTTGTTTTGTATTTGTATTGAATAATTTTTAATTTATAAAAGGAAAAGATGAGATAAGGTAAAAGATAAGTTAAAAGAAATAATAACTAAAATAATAGATATTAATAAGAGACAAAAGATATAATAGAAAATTTAATAGGATGAGAATGTTAAGACCTAATATTCCTTATTTGGTTAATATATATTATTTTAGATTTTTTTTATTAATTAAATAAATTTTTTCTACGCACATTTATTAGAATATTTTGTCTTGTCTCGTACTTTACGATGATAAATCTATTTCATCTATTTATCTCTCAAATGTCTTTACAAAGATTCAATAGATAAAATGTATAAAGTTCAAATTTTAAATGTTTGTTTTGATGCATGAACATATGCAATAACTTTATGTTTAACAATGATTTTATTAACATACATCTTTTTAGTCCTATTAAACATTATCCTTTGTTGAGCGACTAATCCTAAAACTACAACCTTTCTTTGTATTTCTATTAAGAATGAATGATACATAAAATTAAAACAAGAAAGTATAATAGGAAAGAAAACACCTATTTGCATTGATAGATATGAAGTATACAATACAAAAAGGAGTTTAGAAACTTATGGAAAAGAAGAAATGGAAAAAAGGAAATAGAAAATGATGGGAGAGAAGAAAGAATTCCCTAAGTTCTCAGGCTCTGTGTATTAGGATGTTCTGAGGCTTGGTGTGTCTTTTATCCTTGGTTTGACTCTTTTTTTATAGTTGCTGAAGTGGACTTGGATCTGTGTACTTGCGCTAAGCCTGCGCTGGTCGCTTAGCACAAGTACCTGTTAGAGCGCATCCTCTCGCTTAGCGCTCATGTGCATTTTCGCGCTGAGCGTGTGCCGCGTGTGCCTCTTCTCGCTTAGCGAAGATGCTTGTTTTCGAGCTGGACGCGTCTTGGGCTGAGTTTTTTTTTTTCTTCTTCATATTTTTGTTATTTTTTACATCTTTTTTACTTTTAACTCCTTTTCATATCTGTAAGTCATGAATAAAAAAAACATGACTTCTCAACAATTAAACATAAATAACTATTAAATAAATATTTTTAAGGTTATTTTTATTATAAAAACCAGTCAATACCATTCGTCTTCACATACTTTTTTTGCTAGTAGCAATCATACTTTGTCCTAAGCATATTTTCCCTTCGCCACCTCATCAAATGACAATTGACAAGCAAGATGATAATTGAAATGAAGATATGCAAAACTATTTGTTACTCATTTCGATGCACTATCATATTGAAGATTTGATTATTGAATATTTGAATTATGCTTTTGTTTGTTTGAACCAGATTTAGGTTGGATTGTTCAAGTGTACATCGGTAGAGTGACAAGAAGCCTTTCAGTTCAACGAGGCTTGCAACAATTGAGCCACGATAATGATCACTTACTAACGCTTTAATGCTTTAGTAAAAAACAATTCTAGCAAAGTAATAATAACACTGAAAAGAGTTGCAACAAAGAGGATCTCAAAGTCATATTACGCTTTCTTCAGACGGGAATCTGGGGCTTAGGAAGCAAAGATGCCAGAGGGAAAGAAGTTTTTCAAGTACATATAGGTATTGGTTGATACAGATTAGGTGGAAAGAACTGATGGGATATTCATTTACTTCCTTCAGCTCTTGTGCCTGTTTCTGTAGATGTGTAGTCAGTGTAGAGTGTCCAATGTTCATGCTTTTCTTATATTTTTAAACGTAAAATATATCTCACTGTCCATTATTTACATGCTCAACATCAGACATATTAGCCGTGAGAGTATTTCAGCCTAACAACGAGATTGAATAAATATAAATATAAGCCTGAAATTATTATCTGCCCACCTATTCTCTTATCTAATTCGTGGATTTGATAGGATTCCCTCTCCCTCCTTTAGCTGGCACTACGTCAATGGTGTTAGGTTCCGTGTGCAAAAATTGATTTTATATTCAACACATGCTTGTAGCGTGCCACGGGCATACGAGGGTTGACAACATTTATACTTTCTTCACTCGAAATGGATTGTTCATTCTCGTAGTCATACACACACAAACACACACATATATAGACTTTGACAATTAGGTAATATTATGGTTCAGCACTCGCTAGTTGCTGCTGCATAATACCTCACGCAAAATACTAGAGCATTGAGCTTCTAGGACAATATATCGATGGGGGTTGTGGAACGGAAATAACTGGTTACAGGGTACTACTAAATAGGCATATCCGTGTCTAGAATTTAGAAACCTCAGAAGTTATGCTTTTTTCCCTTTCAAACTTTGGTATAGTTCATCTATTTCCACCTGTGACAACATCAACAATTTTGTGAGTATTTCTAGTGTAGTGTACACCACCAATTAAATAGACTGCAATAAGAGTAAGGGCAAAAGTAAGAGGATATCTGATTACCTGATAATACTTGAGTAGTTTGTTTCTTTTCTTCTTTAGTGTTGCAGTCACCAAATCTCTTTCCATGTCAAATTCTTGCGGTTCTAATATGACCCCCTTGATATGTTCAAATCCCCTCAGCTAGTTTTATGAAGGACAAAAATTGAAGAGGAAACAAGACAATTAGAGAATCATATATGATTGCAAGACCAAAATCTTATAGTTTGATGTCTATGCTTCATAGTTTATAAATCTTTCCAACAAAAGTTAAATCATTTTAAGCTTCTTTTTTCATACCTAAAGCAATAAAGTTTTATTTTAACAGCATTTGATGACCTAAAGCTGGATATATCATGGAGAAATAGTCACATAGAAAGAGGCATCATTTCATTATCTGTAGATGTTACCTTATTTCTCTCAGCTGTCAACTTGAGCTCAGATAGCACATATTTCTTTAGTTGATCGAGAGAGCAGAGTATGGGGAAAGAAGCTATGTGACCATTTGAATATGCCCACTTATTGGCAACCTCTTCATTTGGAACTACTACTGCAACCAGCATTGATTTGAAGCTATTCCCATAAACCCAGATCTAACAGTAAAACATACATAGAACGAATCACAAACTTACCATTACTGAGAGTCTATGTACTAAAAAGTGTACCAATTAACTGTGCTGAACTTGTAGAAATACTTACATCTTCAACTATAGGAGTGACCCCATAAACATTTTCCAGATGCTCAAGTGCTATATACTCTCCTTGGGAAAGTTTAACAAGATTCTTCTTCCTGTCAATAATCTTAATAACACCATTAGGAAGCATTTCTCCTATGTCCCCTGAGGATACCAGACAATGACACACAATCACATTAGACCATTTAAAGATTCCTAAAAAAAGATTCATTTTTTGAGGCAGGAAATGACAACTCAATTACCTGTGTGAAACCATCCATCTTTAATAGCTTCCTTTGTTAACTCTGGATTTTTGTAGTAACCAGTGAAAACAGTTTTCCCTCTCACACATATCTCACCACATGGAGGAGTTTCAAGAGGATTGTAGCCCATCTCTGGAACCTCCTCTAGCATTATTTCATTATATATGGATACAGCACCAACGGTACCAAGCATGCACATTTCGTCGGGAAAGCCAAGAGTAGTTGGTCCACATGTTTCTGTCAGACCTGGATTAACCATTGTGTCAATGTAATGTATCTTTATGTTGTGTTATGCCCAACATAAAAATGTTAGATTTTCTCTGTTTAATCTTATCTATATACAGTATAAGATTATTATATATTTTGAGATACGTGGTTTTGATAAATCTTTATGTGATTTATTATTAATATTTTTCTTTAGTAAATTGAAAAATATGGTTACATTTATGTGAAGATTAGTCAATACTACATATTTTGAGCTATATAATAATTTCTCGACTAATAACATTTTTAATCAAGTCTCTTTTCTTGGTTGAAACTTTTGTTAGTTTGAAAATAAGATTCACTAAATTAATAATGAGATTACATATTTAATGACACCCAAGTAAATTTCAAATGTGTTGGAAAAAACAGTTTTGTTAATATTTCTTATAGTATAACTATATTTCTTCTTACCATAGCCTTGGCATACAAAGGCACAAGTAGTGACACGCAAGAATTCTTCCACCTCTGGGCTCAAGGCTGCCCCACCAGATATTATTAGTCGAACACGACCCCCAAGCCTAGCTTTGACCTAAAATGGAGGGGTAGGAGTTAGGACAGGAGTAGGTTGAAAATTTGGAGAAGGTTTTACCCATATGTAAAAGAAGTCTATTTTCAAGAAAAATAAAAATGAAGTTTTAGGTAAGAGATATTATACAACCTTTCTGAAGGCTAATAAATCGGCTAAACGTGATGCTTGTCTATGTTTGTATCCTTTTTTCATCCAACCAAGTTTGCTGCATTTAAAGAAAAATATGAATTAGCAAAACTGCCTCAGCCCAAAATCCATGATCTCAATAAATGAAAGTACTATTACTTTTACCAAAAAATGTTACAGCTAAATATAGCATCATAGAGAATTCCAACTTACTAGTTGTAGAGCATGCCAAAAACTGTTCTCCTCACTGGATTGAGTTCTTCCACTGCTTTCTTGATCCCTGAAACAAATATTCTTATTCATTGAAACAAAGTATAAACAACACAGTAGTCTATCACAACATTTCTTCTGACACATTTTTTATTTAAAACTTATTAAAAACTAAATTTTTTTTTATAGTTTCTAATAAATTTAAGTCAACAACAAAAAAAATGCGTTCAAAATATGTATAGTGTTGCTCGCATTTCTAATCCACAAGCAATAGATTTTTTGTTGAGGGGTAGCCTTGCCTTCATAGACTTTTTCGAAAACCCGTGGGACACCAGCAAATAGTGTTGGCTTTAACTCCATTAAATCATCCCTCAACGCGTTCAGATCCTTCAAGCAAACAATTCAAGAAATTCACGAAATTTAAACATAAAAAAATAGAATATTTTTACTTCTTTTTAAGGTTCCATATTAACATGTCAATAGTTAATACTACCATGCAAGCAAATCCAAAGTAACGTGAAATTGGTGGACAAACGTACCCCATGATAGTATCCAACAGATGCACCCTTACGGAAAAAGTACTCCTCAATAGTGCGATCAAGGATATGAGCCAAGGGTAGGAATGATAAATACACATCATCCACGGTCATCTATGCAAATTAATAGTATTCTAGTCACTTTTGTTACGAGAAAAATGCATGGTATCATAACAATTTTCCAGTGTATCAAGCATTAGATTTACCTTGTCTTCAAATTGTTCCATGAAAAGATCCATTCCTCTTACTAAAGCCGTTACGTTCTCATTCGTTAAAACAACACCTTTAGGGTCTCCACTTGTCCCACTAGTGTACATTATTGTGCAAATGTCATGAGCCTGAGGAGGAAAAGTACTTTTTGGGTTTTCTTTTCCCTGAAAGAATAATAGTTTGTCCATTTTAACCAGATCAGACAGACAACTAACTGCGAGGAATTACAGAATAGCCTACAGAGAACAGTTTTAACACCATATATCCATATGATTTTATTTTTTTTTGTAAAGTTTCTGCCAGCTTGGGATTACGTTTGTTTCACAAAAGAGCAACTGATTCAATTAAAGAGGTTCATATAGATAACACAATACCTTTACAAAAGAAAAAAAGTAACTCATTTATCCTGTGTGAACAATTTTTTAGAAAGTGCAGCATCTAATCTTCACAAAACAAACCAAATTCTACAATTGCATCATAAAAATAAAAAACGCGCAAGCAACTGAAGAAAACAAACCAAGCAGTTATACAAGATAGCAATTCCTTTACTGCTAATAAGCAAAGAGGTATGATTTATGCATTGGATGACCAATTCCCTACTTACTAACCAAGTGCAAGAAGTCATGCCACGAATATGGCTTAATTCCAATTGCGGTGGCTTTAGCTTTCTCTTCCTCTGTTAATGAAGTGAAGCACACCATGGCTGTAACCACAATCAATTTTAGTTTCACTAAATCGTTCTGCTAGCTAGAGCACAGAAATATTGAAGATTAAACACGTAAATTTACCTTTCAGTCGCTTTGAAGATTTACATTCAGGATTTAAAAGCTGCAAATGGTATAGGAACTCAGTAAGAGCCCATAAACTGCTGCTCTGAATCTCTGATATAGAAAATCATCTGAAGCAGAATATTTACTTTTTTTATATATAAAAAATTGATCTTTCTTCCTTACCTCTTTAACCTTCTTATCTTGGACGAACACAAAATCTACTTCTGCATGATCTATGATAAAATTTACAGCACCAGGCCCTGCATTAAAAACAGAAAAAAATGCCTTAATTAAAATTTGAATGTTGCTTTTTTTATTTAGACCAGAAAACTAATTAAATAATTTCGCACTAATAAAGAGAATGAGCACCATATCTGTTTACTAAGAGATGTAAAATAAACCAAGTCCGAAGATTGGCTTTGGTTAGGATCATATCTTTGGCATGCATCTTAATCGCAAAACAATAAAGATGTGAGAGAGAAGTATGCATACGTGAATTTATTTAACAAGTTGATCTAGAGAAAACTTACCAAGGGTGTCATAGAGAGGCACACAAACAAAGCTTTGAGCAGAACAAGCCTACACCAATATAAACATAATTATGAACTATGATATGATAGCATTATAGCAAGAAAGAACAATAGAGAAAATTTTGAGAACACAAGGGTTATAGAATTGTCAAACCTCCATTGCCACAATCCATTCCGGGCAATTAGATCCATAAATTCCAATTTTAGTGCCCTGTTACAGGATGACCATAATAGACATCAAGAAGATCAATTTCATTTGAAAACTACAAATCTACTGTGCATATTAGTTACGAGGGAAGCCCTTTCACAAGCACTTACTGGTTCGGCACCAGATGCTCGTAAAGCAGAACTCATATGCAGAACTTCATCATAAACTTCCTTATATGTCTTCCAAACATAGGGTCCAATCTATGAACATGAACCAAAAACTAAGTACCTTATTTTCATGACACATACAATTCCTATAACAAAAATAAATTATCTCCATGACATACCTTTTCATCAACAATTTTACGCTTTCCCAGCATACGATTATTAGGATGATTTTTGACAGACACACTGCAATCATCAAAGCAAGGTCATCAAAACATCATTTATTGATGAACCACCAAACCTTCAATTTTTCCTACATTGACATTTAACGGACCCCACCTTATTATTATGTGGGCAAAGCTCAGTACAGAACATAGATCATACCATCATATATTCTACTAGCTACTGCTGAATTATCATAGGGACTGAAATTAATTACCAGAAAATATCCCAAGTGGTACTGAAATCAGGATCCATTGGAGGAAATTCATTTTCTGAGAGGAGGTTACGGTACACAGGACCAACAGAAAGGTTGCCATTTTTACCTTCCCTTCCTTCCTCAACCTTAACTGAAAAAGCCTTCATTCTCCTTTGTTATGAAAAACCTGAACAAGACACAAAGCAAGTATCAGCATTCAGCCACCTAGCTAGAACTTGCAAAGGAAAACGAGCACTAGCTAGTTAACTCTCATCAATTTCCGTCAACTTCGTTCACTTTTCTGTAGTATGATTAAATCATCCAAGTCAAGGACGTGCATGTCAAAAAGTCAAGCATAATTAAAAGTCCTTAAAAATAAGAGTGACGAAAATAAAGTACGGCTTGGTACATTGCATGGTCCGAAACGAAACTATCACTTACTTATCCATCGACTAATTTATGATCCCAACTATTTTTCTATAAGTATAATTAACATGTAACTAAGTTTTTATTAACAATTTCACATCAATTAAAAAAGTTAACAATTTGTTAGAGTTTGGCTCATGTGGTCCTGGAGCCTAGAGTAAGGCAACATAATAGTTTTACATAGGAAAACACGCATTAGAAGCATGGTTCCGAGTACCCGGGAACGACGGAAGGAAAATGTTAGAGTGGTTTTGCTCAACACAAATAACCATATTAATTATTAACTATAATTTTATAACATTAAAAAGAAAAAAAGACGACAGAAAATCCAAAAGGGTGAGGGATACGAAAGTCAAAAATGTCATGGCACATAAGAAACATAGTTACAGATAGGTATGGACGTTGGCGTCGGTGAGTGTACGTGTGAACTGAGACTGGGTTACTGTATATGTGTATACCTCGCTGCTTTGTCTGCACTTCGTGTTGAAATAAGATAGAAGTCATACATACGATAAGTTTGATTATTTGAGGGTGGTATATATTATGAGAACCAAGTTGAGAATTTTATAGTGAAGAAAGGAGTTGCTAGTGTAAATGAGGTAGTTGAAAGTTGGAAACGAATAATAATGAGGACTGAGGAGCAGCCCTATCGTACAGTAACTTCAATTGTTTCCACGTGACCATTCCCTCCCTCATTGTCTTAGGTTACTTGGTTTCACCCTATTCATTTATGTTTTGTTTGATTTAAGAAAGAAAGTTAGAGAAAAGAAGAGAAGAAGTGTACGAAATTATTATGCAAGCTACCATAACTCCCGTATATAAGTCAGTCGCGATGCAGATATAGTACATGGTATGGCATTGATGCTCACTTCGTTCGTTACAGAGTAGATTTTCGACAAGGAAAACCATATTAGTTACTCGGACAACTTTACAATTGTACTGACAACTACGCGTGTGTTAAAAAAAATAATTAAATATAATCCCCTTACTTCCAACTAAAAGCTTAAACATATAACTAATGCACGCCAGATATAAGTCCAAACATGGATCTCCAAATTTTAGTCTGACTAGCTTGCCCTTGTTTTGACATGTTCTGTGCCTAAACAAGATCTATTTTTTGTAATTTAAGGAAATTTATATCTTATATATATATATATATATATATATATATATATATATATATATATATATTGTTTTTAATTATATTGAGAAGTAAATATTAAATGAATCTTGTATTTTTAATAAAAAAATATTTTATTCCCTCAGCAGATAATACTAAGATAAAAAAAAAGATTGTTTTTATATATTAACTAGTAGTTTCTTAGCAAAAATGCATACATTATTGTTGTACTACATGTGGGTGAGCTATAAAGCTGACTTAAATTGATGGAGATTGATGGCTCATACACAAGTTCGAAAAAGTTTAATAATTCAAACTGGAGTCAGATCAAATGCTATTTCTTTAGTTAGTTATCGAGAATGTTGCTACCGCCTAATGAAACTGTTGCACAACCGCTGATCCGCTGGATATGACTAATGTGAATATTCACCGTCACTTGCTGATTTTGAAAATGACGAAATGATATGGAGCCCATGGGTTTCAGAAATGGATGAATAGAAAGAAGAACTAACAATAAAGGTAAGCTTAAAAGACTGTCTTAGTATTGTAAATCAGATACTTGCTATAATTAGTGTTCTAGAATTGGATTTCTCAACTAGGATTAGGAAGTTGCCAAGTGTTCCGGAATTAAATTCCTCTTCAAGGGTTAGGAAGTTGTCAATCCAGAACATAAAAGCACCTTTTGTCTGTCCCTCTAAGCCGCCTAATATCTATTAATTATATAGTTGTCATTCAGTTACAAAGTATGATAAGATTTTGTCATATATATCATATCTCCCTGATTTCTTGAGATAAGTTATGATTAGAGATATGAGTAAGACGCCAAAACTTTTGTCAGCCACATCGGTCGGGATCCGACCCGTCTAAACAACGTATTGGGCTAGACCCAAAACCGATTGGAGCCTACAATTAGTTTTGTGTTTGTGTTTAGGGATATTTTCATACCTCCAAATGCGAAAGATGATCCAGGAGAAAATGATGACTCCAACGAGCAACGAAACCTGCAAACACGATCAAATCGAATAGTATAGAAAATGGGTAAAATAAGACTTGGAATTGTACGTGTAAGTGTGAAATGTCTTATGTAATGGTAGATAGAGAAAAAGGTCATCAAGCATATTTCGTGGACCTGATCAACGTAAATTCATTTATTTTTGTTAACAAATATATATCATCTTAAAGTACAACATGTAGCCTGTTAACACAATCCAATTTAAAAAATATGTATATGTATATTAACAAATATTTATGAGATCTGCGGCTGTACGTGCACATACTTATTTTTTATTGACGAGCGGTAGCATGTACATGTAAGTATGAAATACCATATATAGTTAAGCAGATACGTGGGCCTTGCAGGCATACAATCACTTGTTTTTGTTAACAAATTATAACTACATATATATTATTTCAAAATACCCTAAAGACCTAGTTTGTTAATGTGTTCCAATGTACTAAGAAAATAAGTATGTATGTTAACAAATATTTATGAGATTGATTAATGTACACACATTTATTTTTTAATTAGAATATATTAATAAGTTATAACTAGAAATTGATTTTTTTATTAAATTTAGATTATTTCAATCTTCTTTTTTATGCTTTAAACATTTACACTTTCTGTAATTGATTGTGAGGTTCAGTTCAACTCTAACATATGGAACCAAGTAGCAACATACATTTTTTTTTAAAAAAAAAGAGAATGTTTCAATCCAATCAATAACAAAAAAAAAAACACATTAGGTCTAGTTGTCAAGTTGAAAGAAATTGATTTTCTCCAACTAGGGGAGGAAGAAGGTATTTTTTTTGGTGATTTTAATAAAGAAAAGGGGTTATACATAGATAAGTATATAAAAAATTATACAATGATTCAATTACACCATATATGATAAGTTTGTTGATTTTTAAAATAATTATTTTAAAATAATTTAAATGATAATTTATGATTAAATGGATGTGAAACTATTTTATAAATATTAAACTTATTTTAATAAAATAAAATCATTATAATAATAGTTAAAAATTATCACTATATTAAAGCCTTCACCACACACTAAAAAAGGTCTCACCTCAGAGCCTATCAAACATCAAGCCTCTTTGTCTGCATGGAAACTTAGGTAAAAAAATCAATCACTAATCTCAAACAATTGTACCAGAATAGCAAATGCAAATTTAATAAGAGTGTGTTTAGATGAAGTAATTTTAAATTCTAAGAATTTTAAATGATTTAATTAAAATTATAAAATTCAGTGTTTGGATAAATAAATTAAATTTTTTCATTTTTAAAATTATATATTTGGCAAATCCGCTCTAAGTGAGTGGTCGCGTGAGAGTGTCTCTCTCCGTGTGTCTGGGCTACTACTGCAATGTGCTTACCCCTTTGTTCCGAATTTCAATATTATCAAAATTAGCGTAGAAAGAAAGAAAACATTTGGTGGAAGAGGAGAGGGAGGTAGCAGAGGAAGAAGAGAAGAGGAGACTGTGCGCACCTTAGCATGGATTCCTCTCCGTCCTCTTCTCTCTCCTCTCTGGCTTCGTTCCCACGGCACCAACATCCGCTCCTCCCACCATCTCGACGGCCTCCTCCGTCACGCCTCTCCTTTCGCCCCATCGCTCCATTCCGCAATGTTGCCGACGGTAAATGCGCCTCCTTCGTTTTCACCTCCGTCTGCGGCCCCTCCCTCGTCCACATGGCCATCACCCTCGACATGGAGTACCTTCGCGGCTCCATCGTCGCCGTCCACTCAATCCTCCAACACTCCCAGTGCCTGGAGAACATCTTCTTCCACTTCCTCATTTTCGAAACCAACCTCGAATCCCTCGTCAAATCCACCTTCTCGCAATTGAACTTCAAGGCCTATTACTTCGATCCAAAGATCGTCCGCAACTTGATCTCTACCTCCGTCAAAAATTACCTCACTGACCTCCTCGAACCCTGCGTCGAGAGGGTTATATACCTCGACTCCGATCTGGTTCTCGTCAACGAAATTTCAAATTTCAGAATTTTAGAATTCCCTCTCTATAGATAGAATTTAGAATTCCAAAATTTTAGTTAATTAAGAATTATCTATTAAAATACATTTCAAATTTCAATCAATAGGATATCCAGACAGAAAATTTTAGACTTACAAATTTTAAATCCTTTAAAAAATTACTTTTCCTATTTTAAATACTCCATCCAAAGTTAAAAATAACACTAATAAATTAATAATAATATATAGCTACACGATAACCTAACCAAAGCACGGTAAAATTGGTTCGTGTGTGATAGTTAAAGTGAGAGTCAAAAGGGGGTTGAGTGGAATAGAGATGAAAAGGGTGGGAGATTGGTGGTGGAATGGGTGGTGTGGGTCGTTAGTGGAAGCTTTGAGATATGATTACAAAGGTTTAAGGGTCGTGAAAAGAAGAAATGGAAATGTGGATGGCGGAAGAGGGTCCTGTGGCATTGAGGTAGGGATAAAAGGTAGATGTAATTTAATAAAATAAAATCGTAGCAGTCGTTAAAAACTATCAAGTTAAAGATTAATCTATTTAAATATATAAATTAAAATAATTAACTTGAACAAAAATGTTTCTGATTGTTTTTCTGGGACGAAAGTGTTTTTAGGAATGTCTTTTAGAAAGACAAAAATTTCAATATCTTTAACCTCTTTATCTTTCGGAATTTTTAGGAATTAATCTGTATGTATAAAATATGTAAACATTTAGGAATGTTTATATATTTAAACATTTAGTTATCATAAATTTAAGTTATATAAAATAAACAAGTTTGTACAATGTACAAGCTAAAGTTATTATATAAGACACTAACAACCTTAGTTTTACGTTGATGGAAAGATAATATTAAAGAGGAATGATTAAAATAAATCTTTAAAAAATAGATATCCAAAATAAATTTTAATAAAAAATGTAAAATTATATTTTAACGTTAAAAAATTATACCTGTATATATAAAAAATGTAAGACTAAATATACAATCCGTGACTTCAACAAACTAGAGCAACTTGGTTGCTTTGCAGGGCTCCAGACAAAAAACAGTATCCGTTCTTTATTTAAAATGCAAAAGAGAAATGAAAAAGTCAAACAATAGCAAACAGTATAATCTTTTTAACGGTTGGACAATTTTATTTATTTATCATTTACAAAGTTAAATATCAAATTAACTATTCATTTATCAATTATATTTTTACTTATTTTTTAATATTAAATATTTTACACGAAAAAAAAGAAATTTTATAACTATTGTTAGAATTAAAAAAAAAATTATTACTTTTTTTTTGTTTTTTTACATAAGAATCTTAGATGATACATTAAAAATATTTATTTTACTCATCACTATCCTTAGAACATTAATTAAATAATTTTAAAAAAAGATTTATTATAAAATTATAAAAGAACATAAAAATATCATAAATAATATAATTTTATGTATTTTAATGATCATTTTTAAATTTTTTAATTAATGAAGAAGTAGTAATTATTGTACGTGGGGTCGGTTGGGCCACCCTTGAGCTTTGTTTATGAGTGATTGAATTAGTAACTAAACCTATAGTCATATAGTCATAGTCACATTTACATGGCAATATTCATTAATTCCTTTGTGATTTCATGTTCAATTAATTGTGGTGTCATTGGGTGGCTGAATTTATAACGATGCGACCCTGTCCCTCTTGTCGTCTCTTGATAAAATTGTCGGTTGACAGTAGCTAGGTTTTACATTAATGCCCACAACAGAACTGCTATAGAGGGATATGGATCACCCAAAGGACAACAACGACTTACTTGCCAGTTGCCACAATATTCATACACTGTTTCCACATTTTTATTTAATATTTACTCTCGTTTGATAATTTAGAAAAAAATTTATCCCTAAATAATCGTTTTGCCTAAATTATTAAATGAAAATTATACCAAATTGATCTGGATGCCTTACCAAAAAAATTGAAGTGGATGACCCCTGAAAAGGACAACAAAGACATACTTTGCTCGATACTGATACACTGTTTCAAAACATATTTATACCAAATGTATATAATAGTGAGAGAGAGAAAATGTTTGACTTATCTGAAATTTGGTGATGATTATTTAGATGATATCAAAACATTCAATAATTTGTTCATTCAACACAGCACTCATTTTCAATTTCCAACAACTTAGATGACAAAATAATTTGTTTGTGTTTTTCTTGTTTTATTTACTAGTTGCTAGAGTTGACAAAATAGATGTTTTGGCTTGAAGTGTCGAAAATGAATTTAGTCTAAAGTGTAGAAATTGAAAATAAAAAAGTATTAGACTTGGGTTCAGTTGAATTTGAATTTATATTTCTTACATTCAATCTAATCTGATAAGCTTATCGAATGGTCTAAATAATCCGATTCTATTTGGCATAACATATTTTCAGTCCAGTTTGGTCCGACTGATTTGATCTATTTTATCAATTCTACTAATTACTAGTTTACTATATTATGAAGGTACAAGTGGGGTCCATAGGTCATTGGTGCCCAAAGGGAACACGTAGGAATTGGAATTTGCGGGATGGGGAAATGCTGATGAGGTGATAGTTAAGGCTATTGCTTCTTGCTTCCTGCATCCTAATTTGAAATGTAATTTAAATTTTGAATTAGCTATTTTAAATATTTATAAAATTAAATTTCGAATTAGATTTTCCAAAAGGTTAAAAAAGTGCAGGAGGCAATTATGAAGTTACAGGAAGCAATTGTTGATAGCTAATATAACATCTATGAATTGCTCAACTCAAGAATGAGGTTTCCAAAATTACACCAGCCCAATTCATGTAATGGGCCAAGACAAGCTATGTTCCAGCATCGGGCTAGCCATTTCCCTTCTCCTTTGCAAATTATCGCTTATCATTTTGACCCTGGAACGCAATGGCATTATGCAATGAACAAAAGCCATAATGTGTAGGACTCAGATGACTGATGAATTATAGCTATGTAGTTACAAGTTTGCTTGGACCATGCAGCCATCGTGTGTATGGACTAATAAAATAGGTTAAAACTATCTTTCAGTCTCTAAAAATATAAAAAGTTATCACATTAACCTTGGAAACATGAAAATTAAAAATACTTTCTATATTGTCACTTTAGATCCTAAACTTGACTGTTTATTGTCACTTTAGATCCTAAACTTGACTGTTTATTGTCACTCTAATATTTAAAAGTATGTTAATATTATGCTAAAGTCATACAACTTTTTGAATGAAGTGAATGTCAGATTGTACTTTCAAAGATTTTGATAAAATTTTATCATTTTTAGGAACTAAAATCACTATGCTTTATATCTCCAAGGACCAAATTAGTTATTTGTCCAGTAAAATATTATAGGTGGGTTAGGGTTTGAGTATAAATTATGAGTTGTAAATCCAATATATTTGAGGTCGATTTGGTGTCTAGGAGAAAAAATTGCAGGGACAAATTTCATCCGAAAAGTAATCATTACATTTTCATTTATATGAAAATTACTTCACTTTACTGTTGAATAGGAGCAGAGAGAAGAGTTGGGAAATTTAAAATAGAGAATTGATTCAAGTCGCTAAGTCATTGTGAATATGCACGAGTATCATATATTTAAGCTAGAATGCCTTATTACAATGCCTTGCCACAATGTGTTTGTCAAAGGCTGCAAATTGATGCTATTTATAAGTACTACATAATGGAATAGACAGCACAGGTACATAATTTTCTAGGCAGAGTCCTCTGTTTGAGGAGCATAAACTGTTCTCAGCCACCGTGACAAATTGATCAAGAATGGCGTATACACGAAGTAGCAAGTGAGTGTCCAAGTAACTAGTCCCTGCACAGGGTGTTGGGAGGTGGTATGAGAAATCATCAACAATTTCACAAATCAATGGAAAGCTTTAGCGTGAACTGATTTTAATATGATGTACCTGGCCAAATATTTCAATATTCGCTTGAGGATAGTACCAAAGGTGGAACAACCTGAAAGAAGCAAAAGAGAAAGTATTCATCAATAGTTCAATACCTAGCCAAACATATTTTCAAAATTCAATTGGGTGAGAGAAAGGGTTTACTTCATAATTGGAACCTCAGCTAGTGGGCAACCAAGCCCAACAATGCATGCCAAGGTGAAACCTAGCCATGTCCTATCCAAGAAAAACCATATAAATTCTGCAGCAGCAAATAAAATGTAGGCTTCAATGTTGTTCGATATTCCGGCTTTGTAGAGGTCAGCACTCAGTTCTATAAACAGCGCCAACAATCTAGCACAGGACAACCCTATTAGGTTTTAATATCACTTTAATTTATGAAAATATCAATTTTTTATTTATTTATTTAAACCTCTATAAATATTTGATACATTTTTTGTTCTTACGATCTAGAATGACATGGTTTTAGTTGCTTATCACACATGTTTTTAATTTCTAAAAGTTAAGATTAAAGCCATGTCGTTTTATTAAACTAAGACAAAAATGGATAATTTTTTTGCAAGGATTAAAATAAATAAAAAATCATGATATTTTTTTAACAGCAAAATCATGATATTTTATTGGACCCAGATCATATTTAATCCCATATTATAAATGCGTTACACTTCTGCATTCTCCATTTCATACTATTAAGTATACAATGCAGTAGGTACTTACATTAGTGAGACAATTGTTTTTGCTAAACTTGCTTCTTGAACCTTGTTCAAGACCTTTTCGTCTAGGTAGAGTTGAAGCAAACCAACAGAGGAATAAAATAACCCCAGCAAGAAAGGAACCTATAAATTTGGAGAAGATAGAATAAAAAGTAAAAACTGCAGCTAATAATATGGTAATAATAAGCAAATTTCAGAAACAAGGGTACATAGTAAAATTGAAGTTGAAGTCGAAACCCACCCATATGTTTGTGTGGAGTGGACCAATATCAATGGAGCCAGATTCGTACACAACGAGATTGACCCTTGAATGGAGTCCATCGAGAAGGGGACCAAGTAAGAAGCCAGTGCCAAAAAGTGTAAGTGACACTGAAGCCCATGAAGTTCTCAGGCTTCTTCGGCTCTGCTGTCTCTGAGAACAGTGAGGCTTAAGCAAACTCAATTTGCGAATTCTGGGGAGAGGATAACTGTGGCGGAGGAGACTATACGAATAACCCTCAATAAAGGAAGAGGAACCAGATGCAACAAGGTATTGCATATTATCCCCTCTTTGCGTCTTCAGGGAAACAAAGAAAATAATTGGATTAGCTTTTCAGACAGGAAAAGAGAAAGGATGTAACATTTTCGTGGCTGTTTGGATAAAAAATAAAAGTATCTTTGAAACTTAAATTTGTTAAAAATTCAATTTATATAACTTGATTTATGTTTGGATTTTTTTTTCTCAAAAGCATGTTTATTAAAATCAAACTTGTTTAGTAATAATAACCAAAAGCATTTTTAAATGTGTAATTAAATATCGTCCAAACTTAGTGAAATGAACAAATATAATAAATACTTCTACCTTATTAGCAGCACCGCATTTTTTTTAGTGAAACTAGTAGCGTATGTGAAATATATATATATATAAAGAATAAAAAACAGTAAGAATATTAAAAGAATGAAAAAAAGTGGCTAGTTACCTATCACTGATGCGCTGAAACAGTGAGAATAGAAAATGTCAAGTCTTGTTATTATAAAAAAAATGAAAACAAAAAAGAATGCCAAGTGTTGTTGAGATGTCCACAACCAGTTACAGAGGCAAAAATCCACAGTTACGGTCGCCGTGTCAATGCTGTGAAGGGAAGGGTGGGTAAAGTTGGAAACTGATAATCATAATTGCTTTTAAGGAAAACAGAAAAATGAAATGCATGCTATCGGTTGCTTTTGCTCAAAACTCAGTTTAGAACTCCCAAAATGCACGTACCAGAATTAATTCTGAGGGTATCCAAACACCCCTCAAAACTGAGTTTAGCCTTCCAACAAAAGTATGTTTGCAGCTGGCAAACGGGTTTCTTCAGTTTAAGTTCTATGTTAGGTTAGTCTAATATTTTTACACAATATCAAACCAATACTGATGATTAGGTACAATTTCAAGTCAAAGAATAAAATACATTTATGTGGTTTAAATACAAAATGAAAGATTATATTTTATTAGATGAAACACATTTAAATGGATGTATTGAAAGTTATTTTTCTTTTAATTTTCAAGAGAACTTATTTATTATAGTTGGTGATAATCTTCACTATAAATAGAGAAAAAAAATTAGTGGAGAAGATATACATGAAAAGAGAGTATACGAGAAAATTGATTGTGAAACAAAGTTACTTTGTTGAGAAAAAAATAATTTTGTGTGAGAGCGTTATCTTGTAATCATTAAGTGGAGTATTCAGATTTGTAAAGTGATATTTGTTGAAAATAGTAGAGTGAGATTGCACAAATTCTCTACTATTTTATGAGTGTTAATTACCCAATAATTTCTTTCCTATCACATCATTTTTTTGAGCAATATTTTTTGAAGTTTACCATGCCATTTTCTTTTTGTCTTGGTAAAGTTATCATTTCAATGTTTGGTATCTTATAAAGTTTAATTTAAAAAAAAAATATTTGATTATAACATCAAAATAATTTAAAAATAATAATTTCCCCCCTTACTGTCTTCTGTAATTACTTATTGCCTATTTTAATTTGTTAAATTTTAATTATTCTAATTTTTATTTAAGAAGTTACATTTACACATTTTGGAGTTTTGTGAGATTGCATAAGCTTTTATATTTTTTTTACTATTACATTAATTTCTTTAATAGTTTAAATATATTATATTGACACCCTTCATACGTTATACTTTTCTTTCTGGAAGCCCTTACATATATTATATTAATCCCCTTAGTTCAATTAATGTTTGAAAAAAATTATGTTGACTCCCTGTTATGGGGGTTATTGTATGTTCACTTCTTTGTATAAATATGGATGGGTGGGAATAATATTCAAAATGGAATACATGTTTAAACATACTTTTTGTTCATGATGAATTCTTATGGAGGAGAGATTTAATCTACATGTTTTTTTTTTATCTTTGAAATCTAAATTTGTCAAAAGTAAAAGTATATAGATCTTAACCACGATTAATTAAGTCATTTGGACATTTATCTTCTTGACTTCTCAATAGAATAACTTATAGTATAAGAAAATCTCTAGGATCGACCTTATGGTGAGAGATTAAAGTAATATAGATTTAAATCTCAATGCAACCATATTATATACAATAAAAATTTATTGTGTAATTTACTAAAAATCCAATACCTTTAAAATTTTGTACTATTTTTAATTGTTTGTCTTGTTAATCATTTTTTTTTATCTTTGAAATCTAAATTTGTCAAAAGTAAAAGTACATAGATCTTAACCACGATTAATTAAGTCATTTGGACATTTATCTTCTTGACTTCTCAATGGAATAACTTATAGTATAAGAAAATCATTAGGATCGACATTATGGTGAGAGATTAAAGTAATATAGATTTAAATCTCAATACAACCATATTATATACAATAAAAACTTATTGTGTAATTTACTAAAAATCCAATACCTTTAAAATTTTGTAGTATTTTTAATTGTTTGTCTTGTTAATCATTCAATTGTAGTTGGTTATAGTATGTAGGGTAAAAATTTGCTAAGTCATTTGACCGAACCTATGGCCTAGCATAAATTAATCTAGGTCAGACCATGGATTTTTAGGAAATAAATGAGTCTAAGACTTTTATAAATGCCTATATAATTCAATATGTTAGTCTTTAGTTATCAAAAAAGTCTTTTAGGTCTAATCATTCAACCTATTTAAGTTTCAAATTTTTTATAATTTTTATATTATTTTTTATAATGTAGTAAAATAATATATTTGCTTACCTTTTTAAATATTAAGCATGCTAACGTACATAAAAAGTCAAACCTATGAACTCATGAAAGATAAATTAATGTCTTATTTAGAGACCTTACTTCTAAATAGACTTTAAAATAATTATCAGAAATTTCATATCAAACCTTAATAATAAGCTTATATGATAAAAATATAGACTTAAGCAAGACTTACTATATCCATGTAAATTTTGTCTCTTATCTCTAAAAATATGAAGGAATTTTTTAATTATTATTCAAAAAAAATTCTTCTATTATTTTCTTTTGTATTATTCACTAAAAAGACTATAATAATAGTCAAAAAGAGAAAAAAGTTCGAAACAATTAGAATTTTTTGGAGATTGGATACAATTACTACTTCATGATCTGACATGTATATATCAGAAATAAAACTTCATTCTCGATTCTACAAAAAAAAATTTGAAAGCTTTTCATTTGTTTCTCTTCGATAGAAGTATTATTTTTCAAGAATGTATCCTAATTTTTGGCCTAATTTTTCTTCTAATGATTGATTCAACCTCTAATCAGAATCATACAAAGTCTAATTTACCTATTAAAGTCTATTTTTATGTACCTTTACTCAATCTTAATTAAAAAAATCTTTAATCAAATATAGTTTTCATAAATAATAAGTTGTGATGGTTTTATAAGTACGCTATTAGGATGGTCTACTAGTAAGATATTTGAAATAATATGCATAAAGTCATAGATTCAAATGGTCGAACATTAGTAGGACCATTGTATAAAAAAAATTGATTAGGAATGGATTGAATTAATTTTCAAAATCAAATTTGAAATTCAATCTAACCTAATAACAATCTTTGTTTTTTATTTGATTTTTTTATCGTTTATTGAGTTAGATCTACTTATAAATACCTTAAGAGTATGTTTGAATGGAGAAATTTAATAGGATAATTCAATTTTTTTAAAGTATTTTAATTACTTTTCAGTTAAATAAAGTGTTTGGATAAAAAAATTGAAAAGAAATTAAAATTTTAATATTTTGGTCAGGTATTTTAATTAACTTAAATATTAGGATTTTAAATTCTTTCAAAAATGAAAGAATTTGAAATTCTTTTGTGAAACACGTTCTCCTTCGTAGCTTCTCACTCTCTACTTCTCTCCATGCTCAACCTCTCTCTTGCAACAACACTCAATCTCAACGTGTTCTTCTCTGAAACACAGCTTCTCTGTCTCTGGTTAGTCTCTCTCGCTTTGTCATCTAAGTATTATAGGGTTTTTTTTGTTCATCTGTTTCAATCCTATTTTTACTATTTGATTTCATTAATTTGCATTTCGTGTCTATAATCTAGGATTTGCAGGTTGCATTTCTACCAAACTATGTTGGATTTGGATTTGAGTTTGTCTGATTATAAGATCCGATGTTGCATCTAAGTAACATATTAGGTGGTCTGTTTCTTAATTTGCTTCTTTTTTCTTCTTCACATTAATAGATTTTGTTTGTTTTGATCAATTTCTTGCTGGATTATTAAGCACTTGTGTCTGGCTTGTGGTGTGGTCTTCTTAATTATGTTATATTTTAGGTTTTGTTTAAAGCTCCTACTTGATATATGTGCTAGTGAGCCGTGGAAGATTCTGCTAGTTAGTCTTAAAACTGTGTCATACTGCAAAACTTTTGTGATGTTTTCAGGTGTTAGATTTTGAGCAATTAGATAATGTGCTGCACTTGAAAGTTGATGTCCAATTTATGATCAATTTAGACAATTTTTATCGTTAAGGTATTCCAAATTCCAATAATAATGGCTATGGTTGTAATCATAATTTGACTGTATTTGTATGTGTAGCCATGCATGTTTGTTATATTGGGGAGTTTTATTTAGGCTACTGCAGAAGGCCTAAAACCTCCTTTCTTATTTCGGTTTTAAAGGCATTCATAGTGTCACTCTTATCATATTGGAGCAATTCTTGCAAATATAATAGAATGGTCAATACCTCAATGAAATACCTATGTTCCAATTGTACTCATTTTTAATCAGAATTTCTCCATTTGGTCTAAAAGGTCCATTTTCAGAGAATGCACCCACTCCAAGAGAAGAACAACTTGATCCTGTAAACAGGAATTCACTTATATAACATTTTTCTAGGAAATTTTAAAACCATGTTCTGAAACTAAATGGTCTATATTCTATACTGGTTTATATTCTATACTGATTTTAAAACCATGTTCTAAAAGGTCCATTTTCAAAGAATGCACCCACTCCAAGAGAAGAACAACCTGATCCTGTAAACAGGAATTCACTTATATAACATTTTTTCTAGGAAATTTTAAAACCATGTTCTGAAACTAAATGGTCTATATTCTATATTGATTTTATATAATTCTGGGAGCTGGTCACTCAACTGAGATGCAGCAACTTGGATCAATTTGTCAATCCCGTATGTCTTTAGGCCTTCTGCACCCTGTTTAAAAGTTCAAGGATACAAATCAGTAAATGTTAATGCTCCTCATCCAGTTGCAAAAATAGACTGGCCATATTCATGACCCTTTCTAGATCAACACAAACATCAAATCTCTGTCCCTTTCCATTTTCCAAACACAACTAAATAAAAAATAAAGGTGAAACAACATAGGATGGACACTTGGTATCACATACATCTGGCCACATTCCATACAGAAGAAGAAAAAAAGTGACATTAACCTGCTGTTGTAATTGCTCATGCTGTTGAGATAATGAATGTTGTAACTGAGCAATCTTCATCTGCTACACCCATTAAAGATAAACAAAAAGGAAAATTAAAATTGACCTCCAACAAGTGTAATATGTTTGATTTGTATCATACGACAAAGGAAAATACAATGTAGATATTACCAACTCAACTAATTTTTGTGTCTTGCCTATCAAGCAGTAGTAGAGAATGAAACTGATAAATATACAAGGTAAGCACATGCTTTTCCATTTTTCTATTATTAGTAAGACCATCATGTCCACATTACTTAGGAGATGCATCTTCTTTTTCGAATCAATAGCAATCATGAAGGAAATAAGCTTATAATAGCACACTATAACTACTAGGTGACAGGAAATTTTCCTCAATTCCTCATGTATATTATTGAGAGATCAAGGAAGGGTTTTCAACATGAAATGTATCCACTTCTCCCACTGAGAAGTTTAGAGAAATCTTTATCATAGGTCTAGGCTAATATTTAAAGTGACTTGCTATTTTCTTGAGATTTTTGGAATCTCATGGGAGTGGAGTCACATTGGAAGCCTTTTTTAAACTTTATTTGTCTATTTGTATAAGTCTTGATATCAATGCTTCCGGGAATCAGAAGTTAACCAATCAAATATTTCTATAATCATTCCTAATTGGGATGATATTGTTGACCTATGTGTAAAGGATAGAGCTACTGGACTCGGAGCAGAAAATGCATTGGATGCAGATGATATCATGAGCAAAGAAACAAATGAAGAGGAAGTAATTCATAGTATGAGTTTTGACTTAGAGGGATCAAGTTCCGCCACAAGAAAAAACATTCGCCCAAGTAAGAGTGGAGAGAAAGAAGGGATGATTTCCTCAACGAAAGAAGTAGCCAAGTCATTGAAAGAATTTATTGAAGTGATTAAGAAGAAGATGGAGAACAAAAAAAAAAGATGGAGATAAAAGAAGTTCAAGAAGTGGTACATGAAGTGGCGAGTGAGCTAGATAATATACCTAATTTTAATGGTGCACTTCGACATAGAGAAATCGATTGGTTGACAGAAAATCCCATTAAGTTTGCGATTATAAAAGCTCTTCCATTGGATGAGAAGGAGGATTACATCTCGTCTTTTATGCCTTGATGCCAAATTACAGGTACATTTGATATCATGACAAGTATGTTGATGTTGTATAATTATGTTTTACATTTATATCTCTCATTTTATATAGCAAATTATGTTTTAACAAATATGATTTGTTCAGTAGCACTTAACATTATGTTTTCTTCTGCATAAAAGATGTGAAGGAATTCCTGTGCTAAAGCAAATGCAATTAGAAAATTTGAAATTATTTTGGAAGTTTGACTTATTTTATGACTAGATTTTGCTTTAGTCCAAGTTTTTTTTTGGTGTAATTGCATTACTGGCCAATGACTTCTATAAAAAACAAGTTTTATTTATAGACTTCTAAATAACATTCCAAGGTGAAATGATACTAAATATTTTTTATGTTGTGAGTTTTATAGTGGACCGTAAATGGAATAATGATTTAAATAGTTAAATTAATATATTTTTAAATAAAATAGATTAAAATAGTACATATTTATAAGAATACCACACTCGACAAATAGTACATAGAATTTATTAATGAAAAAAAATAATTATTTTATTAAAAAATTGTTTTATTCAAATATAAAATTTTAAAAAAAAATGCATTTGATTATTTTATCAAAATAAGAAATTTTAAAAATGAAGAAATTCAATTTCTTTATTCAAATACAAAATTTTGAAAATGAAGAAATTTAATTTTTTATCCAAACACATAATTTTAAAAATGAAGGAATTTAAATTGAAACATTTAAAATTTTAAATTTTTTAAATTTTTAAATTTTTTCATCCAAACATATTCTAAGTATATATTTACATTTAGAATATTTATATATAAAATAAGCTCATCTATATTTTTTCCTTGGGCCGAAAAAATATCATGACCGGTCTGCTTTTGTGTATAATAATAAGTTAATACATTATTGCGACACCCCCCACCGAAAAAAAAAAGAATTATACATTAGGCTAAATCCTCCAGCTAATTTCATTTTTCTTTGGTTTCGATCATTCTATTCTGTCTGGACAAAATTTAGGTTCCATATCTTGGCTAAAATTACAGTGTCATTTTCATCTTGAGAGCAAGTGCATGAATTAGATAAAACTAATTTTGATTAATACACAATGTATTACACCCAATTCTGTCCTCCATGTCCCCGTTCACGACCAAAACACTATACACCTCAGATACGGTCTCTTTGGGCCGGTTCGTTTTCTGTTTCTTGGTGATCACCATTGTTTTCTGGCTTGGTCCACCATACACTACTATATATGCTTCCTTCTTTCTTCATCTCATTATCCTTTTCGTGGAGGCCACAATTCCACAGGTTAACATGCAGGGGCAGAGGTCAACACACAGACCCCAAATAAAATATTAAAATTCTATCTACACTTCTCTCCAATCATAATTTTATCAAAAGAACCATGACAATGTTTTGTAACCGAAGAAAAGATTGATGTAGCAATTATAGCAACGCCAATAATGAGAGAAACATCAGAAAATAAATAATGTTGTTTGTAATGTAACTCGAATAGAAAAATATATAAATAAAGCCAACTACTAGTTAATTTTAATGTCACATCGTATTTTTAACACGGCTTGTATATTTCTAACACTTACCCACGCATTCTGAATTGATGGCTTTGCTCATTGTATAGATTACAAATAACAGAAATTAATCTGCAGGCCTCCAGAGTTATTTTAAACAATATTAGTAAAAGAAAGTTCAAATCAGATGACGCCACAAAAAAAGCTGTTGTAAGGTGCTCTTGATTCAATTTTGCACAAGAGTCCACTCAACAAGACATAACAGAAAGCTTCCAATGCTTGACTCATTTTTGTACACAAACTTCTCTTTTTTACCCAAACGACAGAATATATGGCTTTTGTTTCCCATTGTCATATTCCAAGCTAACCTTTCATATATCACATTTGTTTCTTAAGTTGATTTTTTGCTGTCAATTCCATGTTGTCTTGTATACTACTCTGCTTAATTGCAGGCGCTTGTATAGTAAAAAAAGATACTTTTTTTTTTATATGCATTTAACATCTGTATGTACATGAATAGTGGAATTACTTACCTTAGGGAACAATGGGTCCAACTCTAACTGTAAACACTCAAGAACGTATCATTCAATTTTATTTATTTTATAAAGCACAGCTTCAGTCCCTTTAAAAATCTTATTTTTCTCTCTAAACATTTTATTCTAATTCGGCATGTGTTTCTAACATTTCATGAGTTTCATTTTCTTTTCAATGTAAAATTATCTACACTATTAATCGATTATAAAAATTAACAAATTTATTATTCATGATTATTTGTAACTCATGCATAATAATACAATTTTTTTATACATAATGGTAGTTTATTTTAATTAAATTCATATTTTATATTGTGCTATATGAATTAAATTAGAATGCAGTTATAATATAAAAATAGTCACTGTAATTTAATTAAATTGTTGTATATGATAAGATAAGATGATTTTTGTAATAATTATTTAACAATTTAAAGTAATTTTAATTAGTTGAGAATGTAAAATTAAGTGTGTGAACAGACACCTTTAGTATTTTAGTATTATTACTCTTCAACCATAGGCATCTGTCAACAACTTAAATATAGCTATTTGCACAAACAGAAGTTGTCCATAAGCAACTGTCTCCATTTGTTGTTGTTTTCCACCTCGTTATTCCTCAGACAAAAGTTAAGGTATTATATTATCAAATATTTTCCCCCTTTACAGACAGATAAATCACCTTCATTATTCATCATAAATCACTACTTTTTCTGATAACACGTGTCGGCAGGACGGAGGTGGGAAGTGAAATATATACATATTTTATAAGCTAATAATTGACAAAATGAATTAGTATTGCGAGACTTGCCATGCATGATACGTAATCATTAGAAAGTGCAAGATTTTATTAAACTCTCTTATCTTTTTCTGCCGGAAGAAATTTTATTAGTATAATAATAATAACTTCTCGACCGAAATCTGAATCAAGGCTAACAATCCCCCATGCACTCATTCAAGGTACAAACCCAAATTCATGTGAAGAACAAAAACTTAAGCCAAAAGAACTACTCTTCCTTAATTATGTTGAATATCTAAGAGACTAATTAATATATTAGGATTATTAGTTCGAGAAAATAGAAAAAAAATGACATTTTATCTGTAAAAGTTAATTTCTCATTGCATTATTATTCCTGTTTCTTAAAATTATTAAAAGAATGTTTATAAGACAAAGTTGCAATATGTAAAAGATTATAAATCCGTAAAGAGGACACGATTTCACCTGTATAGTTATCCTACATATTTAGAATTTAATTTATATGCATTAAAAATTTTACATGCTCAAATAATCAGAAATTATGTTAGATTATATATAATTTTTAAAATAATAGATTTATACAATGAGAATTTCTAATTAATGACACTGAGAAAATAATTTATATTTTATTTTATAAAAAACACATATATTGTTTCTTACAAAAAAAAAACAATTCTAATTGTATTAAATAAGATTATTATAGTCAACCAAATATTTATCTAAAATTCTAACTCAATATCACTAGAATAATTTTATGTGAATTAATTTATGTACTTATTTTACTGCATTTTTCTTGGTAAGCATCTTGGGAAATCCAAATGACTGAGTTGAAATCAGATATTTTTTGTTTTTAAAAAAAGAGAGGCTTGAGTCCCACCCCAGATGACATATAAACCCAGAAAATAATACAAGAGGACCAAAATTAAATACTCAGTAGGAGCATGGTAGCGACCAGATAAGGGTGGAGGCCACTACCAACTGCAACTGCAACCGGGTTGCAAATATAAAAATATGATTGAAGACGAAAAAGTCGTTTTTGTCCCAATAGTTTCGGCTAGATAACATGTTCTTCATTATTTAATGGCTAGATAATAAACCATTTTCGTAATTAATTAACTAATTGCCTTAAGAATATAGTAGGGTAATATATATGATTGTGTCATCGTCGTTATCATCATCAAAATGCCACCCACTTGATGGCCATTATTAGTAGATTCTACCTACCATTGCAAGTAGCAGAGTAATTCACGTCAACCTGCAGCATATTCCTCAATTTTTAAATTATTTAATTTCTTAAAAAACCAATTCTTGGGGGTGGCCGGGGAAGGTCAGAGGTCCAAAGGGACCCAAGAGTAAACCATTCAGGAGTCAAACACCTCGTCTTTATCAACCTTATACATTAATTTATATAATGTAATACACCTCCTCCCGTAACTTACGCTGAATCATTGCCTTGTTTCATTTATATATTATTTGTTGCTGCCCTTAATCACTCATCAGGTGACTAATGCCAAAAATTTAATCAAAGTTTTTCTTCTTTCTTTGTATTGCTTGTGTATGAGAGGCATATTTCAAATTGTTTTGATCATTTTTATCAATTTGAATTTGACTTTGGTCAGCATTGAGGTGAACCATAAACATGCATGTAGTATATCATTTCACTCAAATCTCGTGATACGGGAAAACAATTGTACTGGGCAAAAAGTCTTGATTCTAATAGCATCTTCAAGGGAGATGAGGGTGCTAGTGTCAATCGATCGACCTTATTAAGCGTGTTCTTTTTCTGTGGTCCGCATTAGAGGAAATGTTTAATTAGAGCATGTGATGAATCATGTGCTTAATTTTTTTATTTTTTTTTGCGGGCCGGTGTGTGTATTTTTATTAAATATAAAAAGATGTTAGGGTGATGAATGTGAGGTTATGACTTATGAGGTTAACTTTTTTTATGAGTCTTATGAGGTTATTTATTGGGTCTATTTAGTAAATTTTTTAAGAAAATTGGATTAAAAAGTTACGAATAAAATGCGTAATATCAATCAATAGTCTCATTACCCATTGTATATTATTGGCTTAACAAAACAACTAATTGAATAGTATTAATTATAATATACTGCATATTTATATATACATTACAATTTCATAGTATATATATATATATATATATATATATATATATATATATATATATATATATATATATTGTTGTTTTGTAAATACAATCTTTTAAACTAACTTATTGAGACATAAACACTAACATGTTGCCTTCATTTCTTGCATGAATATTATGAGTGGATTTCTTGTTTGAGGTGTTAGGTTATTAATATATGAATTGAGATGGTACAAATTAACTTTTTTCATATTGACTATCCGAATGAATGAAAGAGATATGATTTTATTTTTTTATAGTAAAGATATGATATTATATTATCAACACTGTTCCATCAAATAAAACATAACAAATACAAAATTAAGTGGGCAATGCCTGTGAATCGGTTCAAAACCCAGAATTAGTATTACCATTGGCGACTATATATGAATATATGATCTTGATTCTTGCTGGAGAAAAGATTAAATATTGATTATGGCACTTTTTGAATGGGCCACCCTGTGGGAACATCCGTCTCTAAAAGGTGCCACTTGGCAACTGTTGAATATTTCAACACTAAACACTATACTCCTTGACCTTAGAAGGGCGGTTCATAATTATATGAAATCGCTGATGTACTTGTCTCCTGCCCCACCCCCACCCCACACGCACACATACATTTACTATAAAGTATAAATATGATACAGGGATAATCTCAATGAAAAAAATGAAATGAAATATTTATAATTAACTTATCAGTAACTTGTTATTTGATAAAATTATATTTTCTACAAATTCAAGTTTGCATATAATTAATAAGTTATGTTTATTCTATCAAGAATGTCTAATTTAGTTGGTTAAATATAATGTGTTAACCTTAATTCATGTACTTGTTTATTATGGATAAAAAAGCTATATTTATATTCTTAATTAATACAACTATATTTTCATGTTTGGTTCTATAAAAATGTAGTGCTGAATAAATAAATAAATAAGTTATTAAAAAAATGTGAGAGTAAGGGAAATAGTGGCAGAAGAACGAGTATTTATAAAATTAAAAAAAAATCAGTGACTTTATAATATATCCTCGAGAAAAATATAATTAATGATGCAGTGTATAATAAATCCACGGGTTGTTATTTGCATCAATGAAACAGAATGAGGTGCAATTACTTATTAAAAACATGAGCTTGCTTTCTGAAAGAAGAAGAAAAAAACTAAAAGAAAAAAAAGAGAGAAATGGCTACAGATTGATTGCTTTCATTTAATGAAGTAAAATTAAAAAAATTAATATATTGAATTTATTTGTTATGATGATAGTAGTTAATAATTTTACTTTAAGTAACAAATTAATTAATTGTCAACAAAAGTCATTCACCTTGAAATTACTATTTTGTATTTTTGGGATTGAGAGAGTAATTATTCAACACTATTATATTTTTGTTAGTTTTTTTTTAAGACTATCCTTAAATATAGGTTAAAATATATTTTTTATTTTATAAATAACGAAATGTTCAGAGTTCATCCAAGTGAAATTTTGAGTATATTTTTTGTCATAATAAAATATAAATTTGATTTAGAGTTAAATTTGAGAAATTCAATTCTATCTATCATTATCAGATCCTTATTACTAACATTGATATTTAAAATTGAATCTCCTAAATTCAATTTTATCAAAATATCACATATTTATATTTTGTAAGGATAAAAAATATTTTTAAAATTTTATAAGAATAAATTTCAAATATTTTAATATTTACAAGAAGAAAAAATATATTTTAACTAAGACGTAGATGTGTATTTGAATGGTATAAGAATTCTTTCTTGATTCTCTCACGTGTTTTTGGAGGTAAACGCACATCCTATTTCATGAATACATCAAACAATGTTAAAATTTTAATATTTTTTACCGCATAAAAAATTATAGTATTTTTTAACCACTAAAAAAATGTTAAAAAGAGGACCTTATATACGTACTCAGTACTCTCACTCCTCTAGCTTCATACTAACTTGGTTTAAAAGTTGTTTAAAAATACACTTTATGTAAAAGCTTGACCATTAACATTTGTTCGGAAAAACAGTGTGGGGGAACATGGTCCAAATCTGACAAGCCACCACCTTCTCCATATAAAAATTAAATATCAATAAAGAAAATAAACTTGAACCTCCCACGGCCAACACTGCCTGGGCAACACCTGCTATATGTTTAAAGTTTGTATGATATACTTGTTGAAATCAATAATTAACCTTCTACTTCTCTCAACTAAAAATGGTTTCACATTGAACCATAGTGGAACATGTTTCAACAAAAACCGCCTGAGAGAATAACGATACCCGACAATGTCTTCTGCAAATTAGAGAAAGAGTAGATTCTCCGTTTTTAGTTTCTCAACACCACCCAACATCATCATGCGAACTTTGACCAGTTACAATGTTACTGCTACATCCTACTATAATAATTAATATATCAATCTACAAGAAAAATTTGATATTAAACCTGTGTCCCTAGTAAGATAATTTTTTTTACCAAATTATTGGTATAAAATATTTGTCAATAACAAATTTGTAATAAAACCTAAGTAACTATCTTCAATAAGATTTTCCTTTCTAACTATAATTTTTTCATCATATGCTTTTATATACATAGAGAGAGAGAGAGAGAGAATTACATATAATACTACAAGTTGAAAAATTAAAACAAAAGGTCAATAAAAGAAATGACACGAATTCGCGGGTCTATATTTTTATTTTAATAAAAAAGACCCCAGTGCTGTAAAGTACTACAAGCTTTCAGTGGCTGAGTCAAACATATGCGCGTAACTCGTATCTAACATATGTAGAGTAGCCAAGAGCACCTTTTAGACCACGCGGTTCTGAAAAGTTTTGGTAGCAGCCAAGTCCAATTAAGGCAGCAAACAGCCGCTACCTGTTGGCTCCCAAGTCCCTAATTTTTCTTTCACCTAAACCTATTGTTGTCACTTCCTACCTTAAAATCTTACTCAAAAATATAAAATAAAATAAATGTGACAGTATAACAGTAGAAATCTGAGGTCTTCTATAAATTAATCCACCTAATTAATGACTTGCTGAACATTCTTGTTTAATTACATTAATTCTGATTAGTTAGTTACTCCGCTTTAGATTCCGTCTTAATTACTGTAGACTATCGAAGAGGCTATAGGATAGGAGGATTTGGTTGGGACTTGACAAATTTCTTCTATCAATTCATGCACACAAAGTTTATAATTCCTTCTTCCGTTTGAATTCGTTTTGCTTTTTTCACCCACCTTGGACTGTCTTGTCTACAAAGTCCACGCCACCTTAAATAAACATAGGATTTAATATATCCATTTCTTATTGTAATATATAAAATATCATTTCTCTCTATATATAATTGTTTTTTTACTTAATTAATCATCATACCCCATCTCGGTCCTGCACGTAATAGTTTAATTGATTTTAATAAAAAATGTTAAAATTTAAACATGACCCTTTTTCCTTCTCTTCATTCTCTCTCCCCTTCCCATCCCTTATATGTCAAGTATATATAGATGATATATGATGCTACTTTTCCAAAAATCTACACCCCTCTCCTGAGTCTCATGTTATATTATTTCTACAAGCTAGCCATTCATTTGAGATAATTTTCTGTATCGATCAATATATATATATATATATATACACACACATATATTTCTTCGATATAGCAATGGTTGCCCCTTGTCCAACATCCATGATGGTAAGAACCAAGAAAACAAAGGCCATGGGAGTTCCGACGATAGACCTTTCCCTGGAAAGATCGAAGTTGGCAGAACTAGTGGTGAAAGCATGTGAGGAATACGGTTTCTTCAAGGTGGTGAATCACAGTGTGCCAAAGGAGGTTATTGCAAGATTGGAAGAGGAGGGAAAGGAGTTTTTCTCCAAAACCTCCTCGGAGAAGCGCCAAGCTGGCCCTGCCAATCCTTTTGGCTATGGCTGCAGAAATATTGGCCCCAATGGTGATATGGGTCACCTCGAGTATCTCCTCCTTCATACCAATCCTCTTTCTATATCTGAGAGATCCAAAACCATAGCAAAAGACCCTACTAAGTTCAGGTACTCACTCATTAATTGTACTACTCTTCTACTATTTCCTTTCTTTTCTTAACAACTTTCAACACATAACAGATTCCATATTTGCGTCACATCTTTCATATCATAATTAATACGTGGTGAAAATAGTAACCGTTTAAGTAGCATGAAATGTTATAAATTTTCTAATACCTGAGTTGGATGATTCGTATTGATAAGAAAATAACATCGTTTTTAAAGCTTTACTGTTTGGAATATTAATTATATAATAATTGCTGTATATTGGCATGTGTGTGTGTGAGAGAGAGAGGTAGAGCCCGGGGGGGATGTAGGGTAGGGAACAAGCCCTTATCTGTTTGTGTTTCTTAAGAGCCAAGCAGGCTGGTAGGTGCTTGAGTCTGTAACCCTGACGAAATTGATATAACTTTCATTTTTCTTTTTTGGTGATATATTTGATAGCTGTATATATTTCCATATTGAGATAACATTTCACAGGATTAATTTAATTGGAATGAATCAAAACAAGCACATTTATTGTAACAAATGAATGATGAAAAAAAAGGTTGTTTAGGAAACTTGTATAATATCATTGGTGCTTAACAGGGACATCTTGCCTTTATATTGGAAATTGTGAATGCTACATAATTTGACAATTTCTTCAATATTTAACATTTTAACAAGCTCATTTTGATTCCTAAAAGAAAGCTGATCATTTTGCCTCACCTTACCATTTTCGAATCAGTGCATTTATGTAGCTGTTTTTTGTGGTTGATTTGGCTACTAGGTATTTGGTAAAGACTTCTACACATTTTCATTAGTTGTGGAGACCATTGTGATCGTTCAGGGGACGGATCCATCTAGGCTTTTATGCATATTGATCATCATCTTGGTTTCTTTTAGTTAATTATACATATAGTTTAATAGGCTCTGTCTACCACTTTCCGTGTATAATCAATAAAGTAAAATACCAACAATTATGCCAGCTTAGTTTATGAATTTTCTATCCATTAAATATGAATATTTGAGTTGAAAAGGTATAAGCAACACGTGCACAAAAATGGCTGTGCCAAACAACCCTAATAAATATTTTTTCTTGGGAGTACAAACCCGGGTTGATGTGTAGTTGAATTCTCTGATTTTAACATTTAAAATACATTGTACACATTTTAAAATACCATGATACTATATAAGAATTATCGTGTATTTTTATGTATTTTTTATAATGATTCATCAAGCAGCATCTTTAGCATTAAAATTAGTAACAATTTTTTTACACAAAATTATATTCATATACCTGTATAATATTTCATCTCCTTCTCTTTCGAGCATATCACTTTAATTATCACATTTTTTTAGGTTTTTTCTTCCTCTCTTTCTTCTTTTCCGCCTCCTTTATCCAGAAATGAGCGTGTATTGTGTCATTTTTCTTGTTTAAATTGGATGGCAAATTAGCTGCAGTAGAACTGTTTTAGTTTTATGGAGCACCTTTCTATGGGTGGTGGGCCCAACACATAGAACCATCGTAATAATAACACGACAATCACGTTATATATTGGGTTTACGATAAGTCATTACTTGGCAGTGATTTTACAAAATTGACTTTATTCAAAATTACTTGTGAAGTAAAATATTTATTCTTAAATGTTTTTATTTTTAAAGTAACCTTGTAAAAATTTGTATACTTTTTTATTTAATATAAAAATTATTTAAATTTTTTTCAACTTAATAGTATAGAACTAAACATATAACTATCTATCTAAAATTATAACCTGATTTTGCACTATCCAAAATCATTCCAAACACACACGTACTACTTTTATTTGACAATGGGATCTACTTGGCCGCATTGTATAGGTAGCAGGTACCTTTTTTTTGACATAGTATAGGTAGCAAGCACTTAAAACTTATATTCTGTAACAAAATCACGCGCATAACTTTGGCTTAAAATTTTTTATCTTTTAGCTAGGCAGAATTGTGAATGACCCGAAAAGGCTACAAATACAACATGTGGTTATAACCTTCGTTTAGCACAGCAAAATCATGTAACAACTTCTGTTATTTGTGCTATGACTAGTATTGGTCTTTCTTCATATAGTAGAGCCACGTTGCCTACTTTTCCTAGCATGTACATACTAAGCCAGTGACCATGTATCCTCATTTCACTACAAGGAAATGGACCAAATATTGGGCTAACACAGTCACATAGAAACCAACAACTCACAATCAAATCAAGAATTAATACAGAAAGGAGAATTTTTTTTTTTCTACTTAAAAACGAAAAGTAATGTTGTGCATCATATGACGCTCCATGCATGTGTCTTTGCCTGCTAGTATTTGGTAACATAGGAAAAGACGTTTGTTTCAGTGTATTAAAGGTATCTTTTTAACCTACAAATGGAGTGGTGCGAAAAATTACACGATACAAATGAATTAATACCGTGAGTGATGACCGTTATTTCTGGCCAACTGCAGTTGTGTCGTGAATGATTACATAGAAGCAGCTAAGGAACTAACATGTGAGCTTCTTGATCTGGTGGCGGAGGGTTTGTGGGTCCAAGACAAATTCTCACTCAGCAAGCTCATCAGAGACGTTCATAGTGACTCACTTCTAAGGATCAATCAATACCCTCCCGTGAGCCTAAAGGGCACCAAGAATTGGGACACGTCCAAAGTTGAGGCACGTCAAATCCAGAGCCAAAATAATAACAACAACAACAACAACAACATTGGCTTTGGAGAGCATTCTGACCCTCAGATCTTGACCATCATGCGGTCCAACAACGTTGATGGCCTTCAGATTTCCACCCACGATGGCTTGTGGATCCCTGTCCCCCCTGACCCCAATGAATTCTTCGTTATGGTTGGCGATGCCTTGCAGGTTGGTTTCTAATCAACTCAATATCACACTCACAACCCCGATTACCATTAATCAACTTCACATTTCTTTCAATTAATTCAGCATCATGTCATTTTCACATTTTGTTCCCATTTCTCTAGTGATATGTACCAGTAAAAGTCCTCCTGGTCACAAAAAGTGTGTTCCACTCACATTTAATTTAATGTACCTGAAACTAAGAAAATTCAGAAAAGTTTTTCAAAAATTTTAAGTATCCCCTAAATATAATTTGGTTAATGTTACAAAATTAATTGAATCTATTCCCCCACAATAGACATGCCTTAGGCATAATAATTCTTACCCAAGTGATTGGATGAGACTTTTCACTATGCTTTTTTTAAAAATTTCATGAACATCATTTTCCTAGCTAGTAACAAATTGTTTGATATGTTTGTAAAGGTTTTGACAAATGGAAGGTTTGCAAGCGTGAGACACAGGGTGTTGACGAACACAACAAAGGCCAGAATGTCAATGATGTACTTTGCAGCACCACCGCTGAATAGGTGGATCACTCCACTGCCAATGATGGTGACACCCCACAATCCAAGTCTCTATAAGCCCTTTACGTGGGCCCAATACAAGCAAGCAGCATACTCTCTAAGATTGGGAGACGCTCGCCTTGACCTCTTCAAGATCCAACGACAACAAGATACCCATCTCGCACCTGCTTCTCCCTGACACTTAGATCGCATTATTCATTGTTGATATTCTTCCACCACCTAATTTATTGTTATGTTAGTCAATAGTTGAAGTGTTTCACAGCCCTTTTTTCTTTATTTAAATCTTTCTCTTGCTTTATAGCCTTTATAGTTTGATAAGGTCGCCATTAGTGACTTACATTAGGGGGAAAAATATTCTACCCATAGTTGGTACTGTTGTAAAATATAGGCAACCTTTGAATTCCTATACAAGGGTATTTTGACGTAGCGAATGATGACCTAATATGAATTCCGCAGCACCATCATTTATATATTTATTTTAAGCAAAGTCATTAGCTCAAGGCCATCATGCTACAGAGCCACAGGATCTAAAAATGCGTAAAGTTTTACAAAATACTAGCTTCCATTTGTATTTATTACCCCCCCAAAGTTTCACAATGTTTAAAGGAGTTCAGGTAGAGTAATTTTTAGCACCATTTTAAAAGTTTCAACATGGTTTTTTAACAAGTTCCCCCCTTAACGCTTATTAAAAAATAATGATTAATTGGTGTTTGGTCACTTGATTTGTGTTGAAAAAGTTGGAATCTTTTTTGTTGAATAAGTATAACATGCTAGCATGTTTAGTCTTGCATTTAAAATTATGAAAGTCAATCTATGATGCAACTGGAGACTGATATTTTGGTCTTTGTTGACACTGACAAAGAAAAGAAAGCCAGCTACTTGAATTTGAAAGTCAACTTAATTTTGACGGAGAGCAGAAACCAGATCTTTCTGTCTACTATACATAACTGGCTCTTGAACAATCAAAAAGCCACAGCTCCCCGTACTTGAGATGAAACTTCTGAATTTTCTCCCTTGACAATTAATTTAACAGGTTTCAAATGACACTTAGAGTCTCACAACTAGTTGAAGTTTTCCATTAACAATGGTCTGGTATGATGTTTAATTTTGCACATTAGTCTAATTGCTTTTTGCTCTACTTAAGGGGATTTTATAGCTTTTGTATTTGAGCTCTTACTAAAACACTAATGAGCTCCAATTTCAAACTAAGGTCTTAATTTATCCTTGCTAGCCTCTATTTAAACCTATTTTTAGGACATTTGATAAGAGATCCTTTACAGTTTGATTTGTGCTTTATTTCTCACTAGGGTTTTCATCACTCTCGGCTTTCTCTTACTTTATTACCCTTTTGTTGTTTTCGTTTTCTTTGAGGTTTGATTTTAAACTTCTTTTCAATTCTTATTTTATATCATCTCTCTATCGATATTTCTCATTTTCTTTAAATCTTGATTGTGAATTCTTATGGGTTGATGCATCATCATCTAAATTTGGGTTTGTATTCTTGATCAGGGACTGTGATGCATGATTTTTCATATTCAAATTGAGATTGATAGGGTCTTTGATGCTTAATCATTTACTTGATAAAAGAATAATCAATTTAGAAATTGGTCTGGTGACTTAGAAGGCACTTGACTGTCAAACCTAAATTAATTAAATTATGGTTGCTTAATTCAGTGGGTATTCTATTGAAATTATTGATGCTTAATTGGTTAAATTCAAGGTCAAAATAGAATTGAATCAAGAATTTGGATGTTGAACAAATGGATTGGTCATTTTTATTGAATTGATTTCTATTTCTACTTGCAATATGTTTTTATTCTTAAATCAACCTTTTGTCCAGTAAAAATCAGAGATCCTTGAGAGATGATCAAGGTTGTTTGCTTTGCAAGTTTTCTTATGACCACGAATTAGACACTAAAAGAATCCTTGTCAGCAAATATGTGAAATTTGGTGAGCTATCAAAACAGAATTGGGAGAAATGTTAAGTTGAAGGCTTAAGAAAGGGACTGCCTAGAGAAGACAATTTGTAAGAGCAAAACTACTGAGATGGAGAAAAGTATGATAGTGACATTATTCTAATGAAAGGTACCAAAACCTTAAATGACATCTATGCTAGATTCAATTTAGCTACAACTGAATGAATGTTGAAGTTGCTGAAATAGAATGATGGAGAAGTTTCATACAAGAGAATATCAATATGATAGAGAAAACCAAACATTTGGCAATTGGTAAACAGTGATAATCAAAAGGTAATAATTAGTGTTCTGTGAGTTTATATAACAAAACTTAATTTTGATGGTTTTGTGGGAAAAAAAAGTTAGATTGGTGGTAAAAGGTTAATTTTAGCAACATGGTGTTGATTTTTTTTTACAAATTTGCTCTAATGGCAAGACATGATACAATCAAATTGCTTGTAGCCTTGGTAGCCATTTGATTGCTTTCTGCTCTGCCCACTAGGAAACTTTTATAGCTTTTGTATTTAAACTCTCATTGTAACACTTTAAATATGATGCATAACTGAAATACAACAAATCAGTTTTTGCTCCATCTTTGTATGTGTGTGGTTGCTAGTTTCGTTCTACCACATTTCTGTTGGGTCCTTCAGCTATTTATGTTCAATCCTACAACCTATTCTGTTTTCTAACAGAATCTCAATATCCTCGAGTGATTTGTCTCTGATTTTTTTGCTAGGGGATACTGGATAATTGCCCCAAAAATCTAGTTGAAAGTTAATAAAAACAAATGGTATTGAGATATGAAACCATCGAATTACATGTAAAATTTGAAACTTGGGAAACAGACTAGTTGAATTAGGGATCACTAGACCTATACTGCAGTCAGCAAATAATGTAGGAGCTAGCTGCAACGGGCCCAGTCATGAGTCATGACATACATATATTGTAGTACTTTGAAAAATGAGGGAATCTGTTAGAAAACAGATCACGAGTTCAAGTCCTATTTCTAACAACCTAACATTTGTTGATAATATATATATATATATATATATATATAAGTGGCAAAGCTTGAGCTATATCTTCTCAGGCGGAGGTCGGTTCTTGGTAGATGACAAGCAGAGAGGACAAGATCACAGTTATGAATGATCACGGACAGTTGCACCCACCAAGACCAGTTGTAATAGTCTTTTCATTTGCTGCATCGAACCAGATTGACTTTAACGTGGTTTATTTGGCGGGGGTGGGGTCCGATTCGTTGCTATTGTAGCTAGCTAGCTCTATTGGTCTGTATTGGAAGTGGGACTCTCTTCGGTTCTGCACCCTTCTTGTGGTCACATGAGAATTCTGGACCGGAGCCAAATGTTCTTGCTGGAAATTAAGGTCTTTACATTTCTATCTTGGGGTTGGTTGGTTGTTATTATTGTTGTTTGTTATTTTTTTTCTTTCTTCAGATTACTTGTTGAGATGCTTTTATAGGAAGTTTGGATTCGCATTCACACAATTAAAAAACAAGGATCACAAAAGTAACTTTTAACTACTTTTTCTTCATCTTAATGTGAAAATTTGATTAAACATAGTCTTTGGTCTTTACGTCTTGGTACACCTCTGGCTTGGACCAAATTCTTGTTTCCTATCAAGTAGTACTTTCAGCCAACCCTCCTGTATAATTAACTGGCACTTTGAGATATTGGCTAGGAAGGAAGCACGCATCCTTTTTAAGTACTAGTTGTGTCATGTCGTAATTGTAATACATGTCTATATTTATATGTCAAATATCTCATAATACTTTATATTCTTTTATCTGTAGTTCATACTTATTTTTTTTAACTTTTCGAATTTTTATACTAAGATATATTGAAATACCATGATAATTAGATATTCAGCAAAAAAAAAAAACCCATAATAATTAGATACAATTTAGCATTTTATTATATTTGCTGTGATTCATTTATACTTTTAAATATGAATAATCTTTTGCAATTTAATATTTTTATGTTTTACATTAATTTTATATTTTACTTTTTGGATAAGTCTTACTATGTGACATCAGTTTTAAGAATTTTAGCAACCTTCCATTTTAAATTTGTAATTCTTTAAAAACTTAAATGATTTCCACAAATTATTTCATTTTTTATATTTCTTTATATAGATCTCAATAATTACCTCTTAATTATTTTTAACAGATAAAAACTGTTTTTTAAATAACAATAGTTCTTACGTAATATTCATGTCATGTAAAATATTATTTTAGGGGTTGAACCTGAATCAGGAGGGAGAGACCCTGACGAACTCTTCGGAGTATAGGTCTTGAGATAAATACACCTGGTTTGAGTGTTCCTTTAAGCTTGTACCGATCCCACATGGCTGGAGCATTCTCGCAAAACAGCGTGACCCTGATTGGTCTCCCTATGATTTTACTTAGTGAGGATAACCTAACATACCCATGTTATGGTGTGTCTTGTTATATAGTCCTATAACTCCTAAGTGCCCCAGGGTGATTTTTCACTTACACGGTACCACATTGCATATAGGCTTGAGTCTTAACATAACAGTTGCATACACTTGCTAATTGTTTATTATGAAATTGATGTGTTATTATGTCTTGATCGGAGTGTGTGATTCATGGGTAATGTGATTGATGATTGAAAAGTGAATTTTAAATGACAAAGTGGTGGAATTACATGAGTTAGGTTTAAGTTGTATCTCATTTATACGATATGTATATCTAGTTGTCTTGTTTCTCTATTAGTTAGGAATGTGATAATTTACTCTTTGTGTGTTGTTTGTATTTGGATTCTGTGATCATCTTGAACTTTGTGTTCGGGAAAGCGGATGACTAGGTGAATTGCTTTAAAGAACCTTGTGCTCAAGGATGTCGGAACACAATTTTCTGATATGATATGACATTGATGTATAGGTTTTTATATTAATTCTATGAAGTCTTAGGCGGCCTTGTCTGAGCCGAGATGACTTTATTATTTATTTGGACAAATTTGAATATGATCTAGAAGAAAATAAATGTGAGCCTTTTACCCTGTTGAAAAGATTTTATTTAAATGTGTTTTAAAATATTTAATTAATTATGATTTCTTTTCCTTTTATTAATACATATATGTATGGGATAAAAGGTGTCACAACTACAATAAGATTAATTTGACTAGGCAGATGATTTACTTAGGAAAATCACATTTACCAACATTTCAGCTTTACTGGTAGTGACTAAAGTTCGCAAAATGGTTTTAGTGTCATTGTCATTCGATCATTTTTTTTATTGGTTGAAGAGTTATATTCCATATGATGCAAACACTTCCAGTTCTAGCCACACGAATCACAAGCAGACACCAATTGTAAATTAAACAAAAAGAAAGGAGGCCTTCCCTTCTTGATAGTAAAGTTTTGCTTGTTTAATTCGGTCTTACCGACTAATTTGACAAAGAATTAAGTTACAGTTGTTCCATCAACCCTTTACGATGCATGCTTGAATTAACCAAAATGGTAGGTGTAGCTAGACACTGACCCGAAAGAAGGTTTTCTCTATACTATCTTGGGTAGATTCACTTCCCAAATTGCATATGGTTGGTAGACAGTAATTTTTTCATGCAATTATTGCCATGATCTTTGAAGTAGTACAAAAGAAATTTATAAAAGAAAAATGTAGCACGGGTAACAACTCAGTGGGGATGATGGCGATAATCATTTATGTTTCTTTTTGCTAATGTCCATTTTTTCACGATAACAAATAATTTTCAAAGTTGTTAAACTTAAATTTCCGGCAAATGCTGTCGACGTGAGAAAAAGAAAATCTTACTCTATGCCATTAATCACAAGCCAAGTGTTTGTGGGAAGTTTTTTGGTGGTAGTTCAGCAAGATCATGCAAGAAGCTCGCCCATAGTTTATAATATTTTTCTATTTAGGCCGTTCAACGCTCTAAGACATGCCTGAAAAGGCTTAGATGGCAAACTCACCAACAAAACTTGGATGGAACAGTTTAGTGTTCAAAGCATTTCTTAAGGCATTAACTAACAATGGATAAACTGCTCTTGAATTTTCCATTTTTATACACCAAACACGAATCAACTAACAATTTTATATAAATATCTGGTTTGGACGACCCAAATCCATTATTACATTTTACTTGTATCGTCATAATTTGGCAAGAAAATGAAAAAACCGTGTTGAAGACCTGACTTAAATGTGATATTTAAGATTGTTTAATTTCATAAGCAATCCAGATTTTTTATTTCTCCAAAAGAAAGAAGGTTTCCCTTCAAATTTTGATATTAAAAACATGTAAGGGTGAAGGGCAGAACTTTATATATATATATGATATTTCTCATCTATTCCTAGCAAAGCCTTCCAATCAAATGTCCCATCTCTAGTCTACTAATAATGGCTTCAATCTTGCTATTACTAGAAGCCTTGATAATATGCTGTCACCATGATCTAGTGCCACAGAGTCCAATGTGGAAAGAAAAAGAGACAAAAGACTTGACTCCCATTATTGTGGTGAAGAAACCAGGGAAAGCATCCACAGGCATGGACAACCTTGATGGCTTCTGGAGTTTCTTCATTGATCACAAAGAGGAGACCAAACACTGGAAATTAGCTGAGTGTTGTATTTGGCCTTAAAATTCTGTTCCCTGTCTTGTCCTGCTACATCATGTTTGTGTTTTTTGGTTACTCCTGCTACATCATGTTGTCAATCCATATCTCACAAGCTTGAAGATAAAAATTGATGCTTTTCTTTTCCGTACATTGATGGGTATAAAGCTGGTTTAGCGTTGCGCACGCGTGGTTTTTCATTGTGCTAACATTGGTCTTTTCTCGCATAAAAAACAGTATTAAACATTAAGCAACAAGACTTGGTGGTGCGACATACATGAATGAATGTGGTGCTCTTATTTTCAAGTAGTTAATTAGAGCAATGGAAGACATCATTTGTAAATTATCTGGCAATGATGAAAATTCAGAAACAGGGTATTATTAGTTTATAAATACATATTAAATTTATAACATAATTTCAAGTCTCAATCTTTCATTTTCACCATGTTGCTTGTTATTAATGAAGTACTAGGGTTGTTTAGGTCTGGCGCGATTATTAATGATAATGATCACCTAATAATTTTAGGCTGTTTAGGGGCTAGCAAGCCAAGTGTCCCGTTCAATGAATTGCATTCCAATAAAAGGCTTGGCCTCTTCATCCGTCAGTACCCGTGCCCATGGCACACTTCCAGCCAAGTTAGCTCCTGGCCCACTACACTTGTATTCTCCATAATATACTCTCCTGAAACACACAAACCAATTAAACACAAAATTAACCCTTCGTTGCGTAATTTGTGTAGAGAAAACGTAGGATTCCAAGTGTGGTGCAATATTGAACTAACGAGTCACGCTTTTGGTCACCCCAATCACTCCATCCTTTGGGGAGAACTATGTTGTCCATGTAGGTGTATGAGAAAATAACTCTGGAATAATCTCCCCATGCTCTTCCAAGATAAATCTGCCCACTACCTGTTGCTATGCAGTTTTTGAGCAGTGATGGAAGCCACCTTCTTGGTTGTGGAATTTAGATAGCAATTCTGCTTGTCAATTGAATATAAAACTTACCAATGGTAAATTAACCCACCAAAGTTGATGCTAGTATGAGAATAGAAGAGTAATGGTGTAACACCGACACATTGCCTAATACACTACTTTTAGCATATTTTTACTATTTGTTCAATAGACTTCAGGTACTCAAAATAATAAGAAAAAATAAGTTTGTTGACATTTTAAGAATTACTGATATTAATAATTATTTTTTTTAATTGATTGATAATATAAAATATTTAACACTAATTGTATATAATCATTAAACTCTAATACCAAAGAATATGTGTTTTTTTTTATAAAAAAAAGTGAATTAAAAGAATGTATTACTAATTATTTCTCAAGAAAAAAAAAATATCATTAAGTTCAATTGGGGCAGAAGAAGCCCATCTGCAGCCATAAAAGGGATATTGGGCTATATTGTTGTGCTAAAAAACGGCATGTTTGGACCTTGGTCAAGTCCAGACACGAAAAAGAAGAAAAAAAAAGGTAGGAAACGAAAGAAGACCTCGTAAAGGGACCTGGCGGAACCGAAGATGAAAAGAACAGAACCTTGAATAGAGCAGTTGTTGAAGTAATGAAGGCCTTTGTGATCATAGAGAGTGTCTTGAGTTCCATAGAAACCAGCTTTGGTTCCTGAGATGCGATCATGCGAAGCGCCACGGCTTGTTCCCCCCTCCTTCCAACCACATGCGGAGCACTGTTCTGTTTTAGCACACAATGATTTAGCATCCTCTTCCCACAAAATTATTCTTTGTTTCATTACATATAGAGATATAACATTCATGGATTTATTTTGTTCTCCGTCAAGTGAAACCTGGTATGAAAACAACGAAAATAAAACAGTGCTGTTTTGATATGAGGTCCTGTGTGACAATAAAACTCTACAACAAGAGACATCCAAGGGCAAAGAAAAAGAAACAATATATTTAGTTGACCGCCCAATTACGTGAGAACGATTCAAGGCTCGAATAACATAAGAATGAAAAAGGTTTTGTTTTTCAAAGGTTGCGGCACTTAGTGCTTCCAATGAGATACCCATTGAATTTAAACCAATATACTACTACTGATCCAGTGATCCCAGTCTTCCTAATATGTTAACTAATTTCAAAATTCCATCACGTTTTTCTTCTTCTCATCTGTTTCTAGAGGATTACAACGCAAACTACAACGCATATATAGTTTGCTACTTAATTTGTTTCTAGAGGATCATCATCATACTTCTTTGCTACATAGTTTCGATGTCCTGAATATATTTTTTTATTTGTTTCCGTAAAAGCAAACCCTATTCTTTTATTAAAGGGTGTTAGAACATTTCCAATGGAATTCTTTAAGTTGGCTCTTAAAAATAAATCAAAATTAGAATGAGAGTTACTGTGTCAGTAGAAAGATAAAATGGATCTCATTGAAAAACTTCAGTTGAAATCTGTCATTCGAGCAAAATTAAAATTAATGAATGTTCTTATATTGTATATAACAATAACGGACACTAAACAGAGGGTCAACTTAAATTGAGTTCCTACATGTTCTTAGAGAAATGTACTATTCAACTACAAGTATCTTATTTCATAAGAAAATTAATGTATCATGTAGGACAATTACAAACAATCAATCATCACTCAAATAATGACATTCAGTAGTTTAATTAGCGATATATCGTTGAACTTGTTAATTGCAAAGCCTAGTGTAAATTGCAAAACTGGATCATAATTCATCAGCAAGATGCTGCTGCAAGAACCACATGTTTTCATCGGTCCACAAGTCTGCATCACCAAAACCATTGCATGGCTCAAATGCTTGTATGTCAGAGTAGTCCCAATGCTGCCAAAGAGAGTATATGGACCCCTTTTCTGCACTTTCCGTTGACAGGCCTCCATCACCAATTAAATTGTAAGATGATGAAGTTATACTTGTATCAGAAAGAGAAGGAGGCTGAAGATCAACCTCTGATGAGTACGATGAAACCATTGAGTTGTCTCTGTGGGTTTGAGTGTTGCACAACGTGGTTTGATCAAGGCCATAGGAAGAAGAAGAAGCCTGAATCTGCTCCATAAGGCGCGGCATCCAAACGAAACGCAAGGCGTCCCTGAACTGTTTGCTGTTTACATGACATTTGAGTTGCTTAGCCTGCTTCACCACTCGAGTCCTCCAATAGTTCTTTATCTCATTGTCTGTTCTCCCTGGCAGTTGTTCTGCTATTTTGGCCCACCTTCAATTAATAAATAATAGCACAACATATTATATTAATTAGTTTTTATCAACTTCCATGACTACAGTAAACTGTAGATAAATTGTGGCCGATCCTGTCTCAATTGAGATGGCAGAGGGCCCAAATCACAATCATGGAGCGATACTTAATAATATACGTACCGATTGCCCCAGTGGGAATGGAGTTCGAGAATCAAGAGCTGTTCTTGAAGGGTGATGTTCCCACGTCGAACATTTGGGCGCAAGTAGTTGAACCATCTTAGTCTGCAGCTTTTGCCCGTTCGCTTTAAACCTGCATGTCAAATAATCAAACACATAAATAAGCCACGATTCGTGGTAATCAAGGTACCAGAAATTAATTATTATGGTCCCGATTATTTTCTACATGATATATAAGAAGTGATATATGCATGAATGCTTAATTTAATTACCTGAAGAGCGAGCGAGGGAGTTCCAGTGGCCTTCGCCGTGGACGTTGACATAGTTGATCAGAACAGAATCTTCTTCCTCAGTCCATGGTCCTTTTTTAATTACCATATCTGATAAGCTTCTCATCACCTGAACATTCATGGTCTCCATATTATACTAATTTGCCCTTTCTTCTTCTTTTGCTTTGGAATAAGAGCTAGTGAAACGGAGAGAATTGAAAGAGGTGCTTGTGAAAAAATATATAGGGAGAGAAGGGCTAAAAAGAGCAAACATTGGATTTAGGAGGATCGGCACTTTGAGGATTCAATATTTTTTCAAAAGATTTAGTGGGAGGCTGCGAAAGATTCCCCAATAGTTGCAGTCTTGCAGAACGCTGAATTGTTTTTTTCTTGGTATGTTTTATGTTTTTGATTTTGACGACTTGAGATCCTTTGACTTTTCACACGCCAACAGAAACAAGTTAACCAAATAATAACAATTCTTTTTCGTGGGCTCAAAGAGTCGGTGCGTTTTAACACTCGGTCAGCATTTTGATTCCAAAATCCAAATAGTTCTTCTCTATCTGTTCGTGTTTTAAACAGTAATCTTCGTTAATTTTTTTATTAACACGTTGCATTTTTAAGTTGGTAATCATGCAAGTCAATTAAATTTAAATGTTGCAAGTTAATAATATTTGAATAAATTTTACCTTCTCTTCCTGGTGGCAAAATGTATATGTTCAATACATATAAAGGAGCCTAACTTAATTGATTTTGTAACGTTTATAAATTATTATAAATTTTTAATATTTAAGTTTAATTCCTATAAATAAATAAAAAAAAGTTAAACATATCAGGTAAATTTGCTTAATTCACAAAAAAATAGTAGGCTAGGATATATAATTCAATCTACCAGCCCTCTCTAATTAGTTCTGCCTGATCTTCTAACTCATTTAATAAGTTGATTGTTAGTTTTGCTTATTACATTTCTTTCTCATAGCATCTCTCACTCAAGTTTTTTATATGGGTTTCTTAATTATCTTTTTATGATTCCCACAATATCATATCACTCATAAAAAACTTATATAGAATTTTATTCCAATGCAATAAATCATAAAAAAATCGTAAGAAATCCAAACATTTAAATTATTTTATTATAATTTAATTATTATTCCAATAAAATAATTAATTCATTTTTCAGTTTTTATGTATACAAATAATAAATATGAATAAATGAAAGAAAATATAAAATATAAATTAAAAATTAAAAATTACATAACATTCAAAGGAAATATGTAACACTAAAAAAATACATTTTTACATAATAATATATATTTAAATACAATGACATTGAAATAAAAAACATAATTATGAATAGAAAGTGAAAACATTTCCATAGAACGTTCATTTCTACACTTCAACGATATTAGTTTCAGACCAACTGTCAATAGCAACGGTAACATTTTCATCAACGGTCAAAATCCTTCTTCATTAATTACCTCATTTGTTCAATGGTTCAGATTCATCCTCATTAATAAGATGAACGGTCCAGATCGTCTCACCTCATTACCTAAAAAACTACCTACTAGTTTTCTTCTTTTCTTGATAATCTCTCTGTCTCCAGCACATCTCTTCTTCTTTTCTCGAGAAGCTTCCCCCTCTCCTCCTCTCTATCTTCTTCCTCTCCTCCATGGCCACATTCGTCACCACCGCAACACCTCCGGCCATGGTCTCGTCTTCGGCCATGGTCGCATTTGATGTCTCCATTACGATTGCATGTCGCGTCTCCGGCCATTGTCTCGTCTCTGTCATGGTGCGTATGCCTTCACCTTGACTGCGTTTGGTTTTCCCTTTTTTTTTTCTTTACTGTTTTGCTTAAATCTGGATTTAAATCTTTTTTTTTTCAAATTTTATGATTTTTGAGATTTATTGTGGTTGTTCAACGAGTATATATGTTCCATGTTCTTCCCTTGACAGTTTTATTTTCCCTCATGTTGAAGCTGAGAAAATCAATTTTTTATTGTTTAGATAGTTGTTATGTGTTAGAAAATTATTTTTTTAATTGTTAGGTATGGTTTCTTATATAAGAAACGATTCTCAGTCATGAAGGAATACACTTTGCCACGTCAATCTGTTCCAATGCAAAAAAAATTAAGAAACGATTTCTTCCCATTAAACACCTAGAAAGAAGCCTGCATTGGAGATGCTCTCAGTTTTTTTCCTCAAAATTTTAAATCCTTTTTCTAGCGGTTTTAATTTTATATTGCAAAAAATTTTATAACACCCTAAAACGGCTAGAAAATGTCTTTAACTAAAATTTCATCAAACTAGTAGCACATATAAGCATTCATGTGACTGTCAATTATATTTGATAGAAGGGATTGAAAATTTGATGAACAATTTAAGTTAAGAGACTAAGATTAATTAAAAAATTCTTCAGAAATTATAAGGGAATTTTGTAAAATGTTAAAGGACTAACCTCAATAAAAAAAATGTTAACAAACTAAAATAAATTTTATGGAAAGATGAAAAACGGAAAACATTTTTAAATTTTTTTTCATATGTGTATGTCACGTTAGATTAATAATAACGTGACAACTCATAATAACCGATATATCATTAATTAATTAGTAGTGATATTTAATAACACATGACCAAAAATGTTAACTAAGAATAAATATAATAAATAAGACCGTTTAATTTTTTATTTAGGGGCAAAAAGTTAAATTCAAAAAAACAATTAAGGACAAAAAAACATAATGGCATACTAAACCTAATTTGGTATTAATGTAGATGTTATGTAAGGACAAAATATATTGATGGGGGTACAAGGAGGGTACCCCAACCCATGTACATAACCAAATAAACAAAACATTGGTCATCATTAATGTGATTCAAAACAAAGCACTGATATCAGTAAACCAGAAGATAAGAACAAAACAAGTATGAAAAAAATTGATTGATCCCCTGCATAAACCAGAGAACCCGCTGAATGTGCTCCCGGCATTGGTCCTACAAAGTATGTTTTTTGTGTGATCCATCCACAGTATTCCTTCACAGCAGTTACTACCTAAAATACCCTCTCCCATCCACACTGAATCAGCCTTGTGCGCGACTTTCTATGTATCCTACCCCTCTGTATAACATTTCTCAGATTAGCATTTGTAATATCAGAATCAGTAACATTCACATTTACCTAACTCCTTTAGCATGTACTTCACACACATCTTGCCTCCCCTGTACAATATTCTACTTTCATTTCAGACAGATTAATGGAAATGTTATCCAATAATTTTGTATAGAAGCAAAGCTGCAAAAGCATGGGGCTTATCTTAAAGAAGCAATACCAACTCTTTGTCAAGGTCACCTCTCTGTCTCCAAACTTCAAATCTGCTAAAGAAATAGAAAGCAGCAGTGCAGAACAACCTAAGAGAAAACAAAAAAGAATATCAACGGTAATCAACATAGAAATTCGCACAAACTTATGCAATAGTATCCACGCAAAGCATTAGCAAAATATTCAGAAACTAAAAAAAAAAAAAAAATCACCTAAAGAGTGCAACAGTGACAACTATGGGAGATAAAGGAGTGCAACGTACAATGACAACTATGGGAGAGGAGTTGGTTGAAGAAAGGCAAAAGCTCTACCTTAGATGCATGACAGCATCCCTGGCAAAAAGGATAAGAAAAAAAAAAGTGAATCGACGAAACAAAAATTAATGCAAGAGAGAAAACCAGAAAAAGAAGAGTGAATTAGAGAACAAAATCATATGAGACAGGGTATCTAACATCGGACAAGCTAGGATACACAGTGGCAAAACCCGTAAAAACGGATGGTGATGACACGAAAAGAAATTGATCATCTCATTTGAACGAAATTTCAAAATTCAAATAGTCAAGTGCTCAAGAAATATTTTAAGTAAAAAAATATATTTAGCAACCATTTTCTAAAATTAAAAAAAAAACTATTAAGAAAAATGTTGCATGGACGATGGACCATTCAATATTTACGTCTAGGGAGAGAAAGTGACAAAAGTATAAATGTGATAAACAGAGAAGAATATAATCAATGTTGAAAAAGGATATATAAGGCAAATAACAGTGTCCATGAATCATGAATCACCGCCTAACAATTAACAGGTGAAATTATTGATGAATAATAGAAAAAAGATACTTCAAGAAAAACACGAGACAAAGCAAGCCAAAAGTAACTTTTATTATAGTAAATAAATGACATGGGCAAATGATAAATCATGATGGTACGAAAACGAAAGGAAAGGTGTTAGCAGACCTCAGAGATTTGAACACGTCATTATCTAAAATAAGATAATCAGACAATGTCGGCAATATCTCAATACATCACTGGTCTCACCCACGATAAAATATATTAACATAATTCAAATGGGTGATCGATTGACACACAAAGTAATCTTCCAAAAGAGAGAGAGAGAGAGAACAAGGCTTCCCTTTGAGTGATCATGAGCGTACGTAAACTCGTTGAAAATAGTAGGTAATTGAAGAACGAAAATATATACAGACATCACTCATCAGCGAGCTGCAAATGAAGTTGCATTCAACAACTCTGATTTTATAACAAGTAATGTTGAAGTCAGCTGGGGAAGAACAGAAGAATACGAGTCCTCTCTTCACTTGATTGACAAGCAAAATATTAATCAACTAAATGACTCCCCCTTGGGGCAGCCTCGTGTACTTTTCAAACGAAATAGGTATTATTGAGCTTTTTAGCAGCAGCCATGTCCTTTTCAAACGAAATAGGTATTATTGAGCTTTTTAGCAGCAGCCATGTCCTTTTCAACTTGCTTGCCTAGCACGAAAAATTTAAAATTAATAAAACTTATAGCTTAATTTTATGATTATAAAAAGTATTTTTTTAATATGGGATATTCCTCTGCTGAAAATTAAGAAATAATCTTTGAAGATGTTGAGATTTATTTAAGGAACTGATCTTCTTAATAAATATTTTTTTTCATATATTTGAACCTAAAATCAAGCTTTAGTAATTTATTATTAATGCTAGTGTTGTATTTAAAATTTAGAGGCATGATAAATGTCTACTTCAAATTAAGGTATATTAGAATGTAAAGGGGAGGTACTTATGATTAATAACAAGAAAATATAAAAAAAAAAAATAGATGTAATAAATGATATATAACAGGAAAAAACACAGATTTGCGCTAGATAAATTAAATAAAATTTGGAATGTGCTATTTAAGTTTCTAAATGCCCTAAAATTTCAATCTCCATCCTCGATCTCGATCGTTCTCGCTTACGGTCTCGTCTTCTTCAAGTACCTCTTTCTCTCTTTCAGTGATTGCATATAGACCCATTTTCAACTTCTATTGTGTGGCTGTGATAGCTTGAATATTATTATATGAAATATGTCTACAAATTAAAGGAATAACACCGCCACCCCACCACTTGAACTGAAGCTTGGATAACTTTTCTTGCTTGCATCTTGAGCGTGTAAGCGTTTTCAAGGGTTGGGCACAGGTATTAATCTCACTAATTTTAACGTATTAGAAATATATTTGGACTAGCTTTTTACTTTTCTCTCTTACCCCCTGTTAAGTAATGCGCATTTTGTCTTTTTTATTATTTTTCTTTCACTTGATTGCCAGTCTCTAAAGTTGATTATTCAGACTAATCGGTTTCAGGTAATATATTCTCTTATTTAGAGGTTGATCAGGATTTTGACATTGGAAGTTTCAATCAAATTATTGTATTGGTTTCAAAGTTATTGATATTTAACGATAATTTATACACTTGGTGTGAGTTATGTGGGTGTTATTTAATCTCTTCTTTCTTATATATAGAAAAATATGTCTAATTTTGTCTTATAAATGATTGGATACTCATTCTTACTTTCGAAAAAAAAAATTATTCCCACTTTGATAAACTGGCCCACAAAACAAAGTACATATCGTGTTACGTGTGCTGATGCCAATTTCAGCTGCTGGATAACGTGCATGATGCAGGTTGGTTTGAACTTTGAACCGAAAAATGACAGTTTTCACTGCGAAGATTTTCAGCCATGCTTCTTCACAGTTGATATTAATTAAAATCTTAATCCAACACATTATTCATGAAAAACACAAGGTGTGATTCAAATTACATAAGATGACAAAGAGGAAAGTGTCAAGTGATACAACAATATGATATTTATATATCCATAAATTCTACATTTCCTATATTTCTTTTTTTCTTTTTTTTTTCCTTATCACACGATCAAATATTTTTTATTTTCCTTCTTTTTTATTATCTCTTAACTTGTTAATTTGTTATGTATTAGGCCTAGGCCCAATTGTGATCCAAAGCTCTTTCCTTGAAGTGTTGACTTTGGTCAAATAACATCCTGGACTAAATTACCATTTACTAATCCAAAACAGCATATATACAATGTCTCTATAAAGATCATGGGTCTTGAGTGTAGAAATCCAACCTACGATTATTCTTATAAATACTAGTAACTACTAATGTCAGTAGGATATATTACTATATGTATCTTACCATATGCTCTGGCCAGTGGTCACAGTGGTATATATTAAGGTTCATGAACTATGTTGGGTAGTTTTATAAGCTTATGTCTATAAATCTATACGATGGTAAAGAGTATACATGTGGGGCGGCCTGGCCTCTGTTTGATAGGACTCATATTGTAATCATCCATGCTTTTGTCGTTTATTTTTTTTGCTGATAAAAAAAAAACTAATGTCAGTAGGATAGATATGCGTTTTGGTATCTAAAAAAAAGGATAGATACGCGTTTATAACTTTTAGGTTATGTGTGGAGTTCTTATTGACTTAAACATCAGAAATGTCTTTGTATGTACCTTACCATTGTTCGTGCAATCTGATTTCGTGTAGTTTACATGAATAAATCCTATTACTTTGTGTAAGTCACCAGCCAGCCTAAGTGGATAACTATAGAGTTTGGAGCTATCAGCTTATCATTTTGAACGAATCATAACTCAAGTTAGATATACCTCCTATCTTTGCTGTTTTTAAGTGATAATAAGATGATTGTCGTGAGTGTACTAAAATTGGCACTTAATTCTGAAAAATATATTTTATTATGCAAGTCATATTAATATATTTAGAAGAAACAAAAAGAAAAGAAAAAGTAAAGTGAGAAACATATAGAAAACTTTTCTGTTCTCTTTTTTTTTTCTTTCTTAATTGATAATTTTTTTACATGCTATGGAATAGAACAATCAATCCAAATCAAAATATTTAACAAGAATTTACCGTTCAATGTCCCTGAAAAACAAGTTACAAGTCATAAAGAAAGAATATATGTTGTTAAAATTAATTGTTGGTTCAATTCAAGTTTCAATCTAAATGTAAGATGATAATCGATCATATATACAGCGATGTGTCAGTTACTTAATGTTGCTATAGACTCCAGGATAAAACAACACCCTACATGCCTTTCAAAGTGAACAATTACAATATAGGAATATCTACTTCTTTAAAGTCCAAGGTCTATTGTGCAAAATTTTCATTTTCGTTTTTTATTTCCATAGAGAAGACACTCTAATGTGGCTAGGCCCTGATTTGATGATGAAGGTAATGAGACATTTTTAAGAAAAATTGGTGTTTTTCCTCTAGTCAGTCAAGTACCCATAAGAAGGTAAAGTGTTAATAGGGAATATCCGGGACACTTAAAACAAAACCATTTACTTGTATCATTAAAGAAGTTAGTTGGATGTTCTTAATAAACAAGATTTTACCCGCCATCAAAGAAAAATAGCCACGATAGCATGAACAGGAACAAATTTACATACACAAGATAATGCACCATATCATGTTTCTAGAGATAATGAAGAATGTCATGTAGCGACTTCTAAAAGGATTTGACATCCGTTTGACACTTTAACCTATCAACCGCTTAATTCTTCTGATTTGAATGTTTTGAATCAAGGTTTTTTTTTAATGTTATTCAATATTTTTGTTATTAGTATGAATCAAAAGACAAATATCAAAAGATTTATAATAATTCACGCATTATGCTTAATCAAGTGGATGACCTTATCAAAGTTATGGAAAAATCATGACACTTTTTCTAGAAAAAATCAAACAAAATTTTTCTCATACTAAAATACATTTTCATTATGTAGCTGGACAAGATATTTTCAGATACACAACAACAAAAATTATGATCAGATTTTTGGATAATCATATTATTGGTACAAAGTATCAATCAGCTTTGTCGATGACTCATTTTCATTGGAAAAAAAATAATGTTTTTTCAATTCACAATACTTAAATCCAAAACCTTGTTTAAAGGGACGAAGTCCAGTACCACTTAGAAAAATGACTTGTTGGTATATGTTTATGTAGATTTGATCTCTATAAAAGTGTGTTTCCATTAAAGGTATTTTTGTAAGAAAAAAATAAAGTTGGAGGTGAACTTAACAGAAACCACTCCCATGCATTAAGCTGATTATAAAGTGAAAGACTAGCAAGAGCAAGGCCCAATTGCAATTTGCAAGCCCTTGCATAAAGTGAAAGACTAGCAACAGTTGAACCCTTGTGTTTCGTTCCTTCTTTCCCTCAACGAACCATTTCCATTCACAAATTTCAAATGTTGCTGAGGCGTTTCTCATTTCAATCCCCGTCGAATTACATTCCTCCCTCAACCCTAATTCGGCACCGCCTCTTAAGCTCCAACCAAAACGACGACGTACAGAAAGTCTTCGGCATACTCAGTAGCACCTCCACACCGGAACAGCTGAAACAATCCCTCAAATCAAGCGGCGTTTTCCTCTCCAACGACGTAATCGACCAAGTCCTGAAACGCGTCCGCTTCAGCCACGGTAACCCCTCCCAAACCCTCGAGTTTTTCCGTTACACCGGCAGAAGAAAAGGGTTTTACCACTCCTCGTTTTCCCTCGACACCATGCTCTACATCCTTGGCAGAAGCCGCATGTTCGGCCAAGTTTGGGAGCTCCTAATCGAAGCGCGTCGGAAGGACCAAACGGCCATAACGGCGCGCACCGTTATGGTCGTGTTGGGCAGGATCGCCAAAGTGTGTTCCGTTAGGCAAACGGTGGAGTCGTTTAGGAAGTTCAGGAAGCTGGTGCAAGAGTTCGATACTAACTGTTTTAACGCTCTTTTGAGAACGCTGTGCCAGGAGAAGAGCATGGCCGATGCTAGAAACGTGTATCATAGTTTGAAGCATAGGTTTCGTCCAAATTTGCAGACTTTTAACATTCTTCTTTCCGGGTGGAAGACCCCTGAGGATGCTGACTTGTTCTTTAAGGAGATGAAGGAAATGGGAGTGACGCCTGATGTTGTTACGTACAATAGTTTGATGGATGTTTATTGCAAGGGGAGGGAAATTGAGAAGGCCTATAAGATGCTTGATGAAATGCGTGACCAGGATTTTTCGCCGGATGTGATCACGTATACTTGTATCATCGGTGGATTGGGGTTGATTGGACAGCCTGATAAGGCTAGGAATGTTTTGAAGGAGATGAAGGAGTATGGGTGTTACCCTGATGCTGCGGCTTACAATGCTGCCATCAGGAACTTTTGCATTGCAAAGAGGCTTGGTGATGCTCATGGGTTGGTGGAGGAGATGGTGACCAAGGGTTTGAGTCCGAATGCAACGACTTACAATTTGTTCTTTAGGGTTTTTTACTGGTCCAATGATTTGCAGAGCTCTTGGAACATGTACCAGAGGATGATGGTTGAGGGGTGCCTTCCGAACACGCAGTCTTGTATGTTCTTGATAAGGTTGTTTAGGAGGCATGAGAAGGTGGAGATGGCGCTGCAGTTCTGGGGTGACATGGTGGAGAAGGGTTTTGGGTCATATACATTGGTTTCTGATGTGCTGTTTGATTTGCTTTGTGATATGGGGAAGTTGGAGGAAGCAGAGAAGTGTTTCTTGGAGATGGTTGAGAAGGGGCAGAAGCCAAGTCATGTGTCGTTTAGGAGAATCAAGGTTCTCATGGAACTAGCGAATAGACATGAGGCCCTTCAGAGCTTGATGCAGAAAATGGCCATGTTTGGGCGACCACTCCAAGTGGATCAAAGTACGGTGAACCCAGCTGAGACGTCAGATTCTCTCTTTACTAAAAGTTAGAACTGATGATGGCAAAATGAAAGGAAGAGCCAGGGGTCTTGAACTGTGGCAGAAGTTGTAGGAAACATGACCCAGAGACCAGTTATGCCTTTTGGAATGAGTTGTGAAATGTGTCCGAAGATTCAAGAAAAATAGCTCAGATAAGACGGTTGAACAGTTATTTGGGTGAGTCAGTATAGCAAAGATTAGGCATTCTAAGTAATGGGGGAGTTTATTGGCTCCACTGAGACTAATCAGGATCAGCTGTTTGCTCGAATTGTCGCCTATGCTTTCCAGGAATAAAATGCGCACAAGTTGTCGAGCATTTTGCAGAATAGAACTGTTTGGAAGTGGTAAGCTTGCATGTTACTGTCATTCCTTTGGTAATCTGTTACTCTTCTGGGAACTCTTACTCCAAGCATACAATCATGTTCATCAGGACTTGGGAGGTCAGGAACTAACGAGGTTCTGATAGTTAGTATTGGCCTTTAGACGTTGTTTTTTCCTTTCAAAACCTTTAAGAAGTTTTCAAAAGTTTGAATTCGATGGCTTTTTATGATCAACTTTACAACCTGGAAATTTGAAGATTTGGATCCTTTCTTGTAAACCAATCTGTGTGTATAAACAATGTGATCACTTGTCATGGACCCCCTTCATACCAACTACCAACATGAAGTTTCAGTGATACTTTCCTTTTTGTGTAAACCTTCTCTGTATACCTACCTGGTTGTTTAAACTATTACCATTCTCCAGTTTGAGTCTTTGTTTTTGTCCCCAATTCAACACAAATGAAAATGATCTTAAATCGTTTAACACCTGCGTTGAGGTATCTTGAAGATGGATGAGGTGATCAAAAGCTCACAACTCAGTGTCATCCGATAGTAATAATTTCTTAGTGCTGCATCACTTATATATTTGGAATAGGGTATCAATAAGCCACCAAGCCAAATCCTGTTTGTTCATAGACACATTAATTCAATTTTAGCTCATTTTGTAAAATTATTTTTTCACATGTTTTACTCATTAGTGGCTGAATAATAATAATAATAGTAATTTAAATTTATTAAGCATTTCCAAAATAAAAACAATGTCTTCTTTTCTTCAATTTGCCGGGACACAGTCGAATACAAATGATCGTAAGAATCATAGACATAATACGAGGTTTCATATAATTCAATTGACTTCACAAATCAAATAGTAAACAATGCTATTTGGTTATACATGGAAAAAAATTCAAATTATTCTTCAGTAGCAAACCGTTGTTCTTTTTCAAGAAAAATACATGCTCAAGTAATGAAAATCTAAGTAGGGCAAGAAAATTAGAAACTGGAGATCATAATGGCCGAAGTAAGCTCAACTTCCTTGCATTTAACTAACAAATCTCTATGCCTGCAAATCATTTAAAATAGAAAAGGCATCAGTTAATCTGTCAAGGTGTAGTCTAAATTGCTGAGTCTACAAATCATCCACTTATTCACTTATTCCGCACTAACCTTGTTTGCAATGTTGTTTGAGAGCCAGTCAAGTCCTTCATAGAGCCCTTCACCAGATGTGGCACATGTGCTCTGGATATACCTGGATGTATAGTACATGTAGGCGAGAATGAGTGGTGAAGGAAGGAAGATAAGAATGGTGAAGAGAAGAATGTCAAGAGCAATATTTACCAGTGACGCTGCCGGAGGGAATGAAGACCAAGCTTATCAGTTATCTCAGCAGCATTCATAGCATTTGGAAGATCTTGCTTGTTGGCAAAAACTAGAAGCACAGCATCTCTCAACTCATCCTGCCAAAGTAAGATTATCCAATAACATGCACAATTAAGCTGAGAAATAATCTGAAATAAGCTACCTTCCATATTCACTCATTTATGATCCATATTATTACCTCATTCAACATTCTATGCAACTCATCTCTAGCTTCAACAACTCGGTCCCTGTCATTGCTATCAACCACAAAAATAAGTCCTTGTGTATTTTGGAAGTAATGTCTCCACAAAGGACGGATCTACAGGGAAAAACATATAAAAGGTTAGTACCATATTGAGAAAAAATATATATTTTAAAATAATTCAGAGAGATATAATGAATAACAAGAGGTCACAGGTAAGTAAGACAATTTGAACAAGCGCTATAACATACACAAACCCTTTAAAGTTAATTTGCATGATTGAATAATCATCCACACTCATCAGGCGGAGTACATCCACAGTCTTGAAATCAAGAAATAGACATACGAAAAGACTACGTTTCCATTGTCATTTGGTTTATGACATCGATGACCAGCATTGCATTGCCATAAACACTAAAATTTGCATAAAGATTGCACAATTAAGCACATGCATCTCCAAACAAGAAACGTATTTTTGAATCCCATCTCTGTATCTTAATGGAGAGGAGAACATCTGTCATGGCATCAAATGGACATTCATTGATTCACCATCAAAATTTACTGGTCACAACTCAAATTTGGAAAGTAAACCATATCATATCATATCATATATAAAGTAGTTCAAGCAAAGTTTCAGCCAATTACCATGTTATCAAATCAATAAAAGCATTGCGGACAGTTTGCTAAACCATCCATAACCACAAGTCCTATAATGTCAGTAGCTAGACAAGAAGATGAAGAGGTAAAAACAGTACCTTGTCCTGACCTCCAACATCCCAGACAGTGAAGCTGATGTTCTTATATTCCACAGTTTCCACATTAAACCCTGCACCAAATGATACATTAGTAGAATTGCTCAAGGTCCTTGTTATTATGGGCACAACCATTATCATGCGGAAAATGCTACTGGAAACACTACATTTTGGCTAAAAACATTGACCACATGTACCATCCTCAGTAGACATCACAAAGAACAAGGGATAAAATATACTTCTTTTACAATATATAATATATAAAATAATAATTAAAAAATTGTAGAGCTAGAAACGAAAAAGCGTATATAGTACCAGAAGATTTAACAGCTAGTGTGAATAGGTCGAGTAAAATTGAAGGAAAAAAGACCCACATTCTATAGAATTAGTTAGAAATGTGCGGTCTAGATTCTGTTTCTAGCCGTTGCATCAGTCAATAAAGAAAACAGTTGGTACTTAAGAAAGTAGAAATAAGAAAAGAAACTTACCAATGGTGGGAATGGTGGTGACAATCTCTCCAAGCTTGAGCTTGTACAGAATGGTGGTCTTACCCGCAGCATCGAGACCCACCATCAGTATACGCATCTCTTTCTTGGCAAACAGTCGGCTGAACAACTTGGTGAAAGACAGCCCCATTTTCAACTATTCTGATTCCACAAATTCAAATTATTAACAAATCAAATTGAAACGAAAAGGGGAGAAAAAAAAAAGCCATGATGTTATTATGCCAGATGGAGATGCACCGTAACATGATGGTAACAGACCAAGAGACACATAATTCAGTTATCATGTAAAATGAATGGGAACCAAACAGTATTGCATGCATGACCAAAACCAAAATTAAGTTCCGATCTGATAAAAGAAAACGAGGAGGTGATTAAAATCGCGCGATCTCACCACAAGCGATGCAGATCGAGCAAGGAAGTAACCAGATCGTAAATCAAAATTAAGATAAACGAGAAATCGCGAAACTAATCTAGGATTAAATCCAGCAGTGCAAGAGAAAGAAAATCTGAAGAAACAGAAGAATGTGCAAAGCTAACAAAAAAGAAACATGGAAATGGTGAGAGATCCATACCTTGAAGAAGAGATAGATTTGATAAAAAAAAGGAGGCAGATCTCTTCTCTTTGCGACAAAGAGAAAAGAAATTGAGATGGTCTCACAGGCAGGCCTTGCCGGATTTATAGAACGCGGACTAAGATCCAAAATTCGTGTTTCCCCGTCATAACGTCGTTTATTCCCTCTCCTTATAATTTCGGTTTACCACTTTACGCTCGTTAACTTCTTCTTTTTTTTTAACGAGGTTTTTCGCTTTTTTTTTTTTTCTTCTGCATAATCAAATTACATCCTCAAATTTACCATTTCTCTCGTTTAATTTTAAACATTTTATTCCTCTCTTTATTAAAAGATAAAAACAATGTGTTACATTTTTAATTCTTTTGAATGTAAATGAGCTTGTTATTAAGAACATCTTTTCTAAATTTCTTTCATGTATTATTTTTTATGTTAAATTATTGACAACTGATTTTAAAAATAAAATAAATATTTTAAGCGAAATTTTAAAATACACCACTCATTTTTAATTGTTTATATTTACTAAAGAAGACCAACCTCTACAAATGACATACAAAACTATGGATAGTTTGGGTGTAACTTGGGGTGAATTAAGTGATAACATTATTATTTAATTCTACAAATTCAAGGAGATGTGTTTGATAGGTTTATATTCACGTGACAACACATTTTTAGGAGATTTCAAATTAATTTTATTTAAACTATAAAATAAGATTTTATATAGAGAGAGGGGTGATGAAGGAAAGGAAGTATATTTGAGTTAATTATTTTTTTACTCGTTAAAATTTTAAGACTTATGTTTTTGGTTTCTGATTTTTTTTTTTGTTGCTAATTTTAGTTTTTAACCTTTTTTCCTTATTTTTAGTTTCTGAAATGGAAAAAAAAAAATCAAGGAGCTAAAGATAAAGATGAAAAAATGATAAAGAATGGATTTGTCACACAAAAATTTAGAAACTGAAAACGAAAACCTTAAAAAATTTAGAAAAAATTAGTAAACTCATAATATTTTCATTAAGAAGTTATGAATGTTGTTTTAGACTAACATCTACCTAAGGGTAAAATGCTAATGTCACTAACAAATTAACAACTTACCACCGACTACCTGTCATTTTATTTTCATGTAGCCTAATGGTTTTACATGGGATGGCTAACAAATTAGAAACTTACCACATCATATTTATATACATTTACCCTTAGGTATAATAAAAAGAGAAGATTCATTGGTATAATTAATGTTTATAGCATCAATAATAATTAGTTTAAAAAGGATCTCAGATCTATTATACTTGCTTAACAACACACTTAGGCGGAATAAAGAGACAAGACTAATAATTAAGAGAGGTGTGTTTAATGTGTTTAACAATTGGGAACAAAAACTGATAAGTCATAAATAACTAGGCATTCCTTACGTGATAAACGGGCTCGGGAATTGAATTGGGTCATATACAGCCCATATGCCAGTTGTCGGTTATTTCTTGCAACTTTACCCTTTTTTTCCTGGATGATGCTAGGTGCACCTAACATTTTAAGTGAATGGACGAAAATATCCTTCATTCAAGTTGATCCGTATGAGTCATACGGATCAAGTTGATCCGTACAAACCATACGGATCAACTTGATCCATAAGTTTAATTTAAACATATGGATTAATCACGAACTCATGTATCTTCGTCGCAAGGTAATTTTGGAATTAACAAAAAATATTGGGTGCACAAGCAATAAAACTAGTGCACCTAACAACACTCTTTTTTTCCTTCATTTTCTCTTTTCTTCCTTCATTTTCTCTTTTCTTCATATAGCCTACGGAATGACAATCCGTAAGGCATTGTTTATTTGGAATTTTTTACGCGTCCATTGGTCTCCTCTGCGAAATTAGTATTGGTATTGTTCGTGGTGTGTGTTTGTTGTCCCTAGCTCCTCCTTAGTTTATCCTTCAGCAGTTCCTTGTCATCCTCGATAAGTTTCCTCTCCTCCGCTGTTGCAAGTAGTGTTGTGTCGTCACCGATAAGTTTTTTTTGCCTACTTTTGCTCTGTACGGATGGTCAATCCATATGAACCTTACGAATTATTGTTAGTTTGTATGCTCATATGGATTCCCTTATGTACCATATGGATTGCCAATGGCATGAATGATTGGTGTGAGGAGGGATGGTGTATTTGATTTTTTACTAAAGGGTATTTTAGTCTTTTTACTACACTTGTTGGGTGTAGAAGAAGTTATGTTAGGTGCAAGAAGAAATTCCCAGCTTAGGTGGGTTGTTGACAAACAAATATATACGGGCTTGGATGAGATGTGTTTGGAAACCCAAAACTTAAAATTGTATGTGTAAAGCGTATCAATAATTAAAACAACCTATAAAATATAGGTAACTTGCGGGGATAGCTCAGTTGGGAGAGCGTCAGACTGAAGATCTGAAGGTCGCGTGTTCGATCCACGCTCACCGCATTAGTTCTTAGAAATGAAAAATGCTAGAAACATATTCCTTGAGATACACTTTTACTCATTAATTGAAATTTGTTGAAAATGATAAAATTTGGTAGCTCTCACGTCATATTTAATGACTTGCTCTTTTTATTTTGTAGTTTTTCAAAAATGTGTGAAAGAATATACTAAAAAGTGTGTTTCTAACACTTATTTTTTTAGGGAAAATGTCATTTTTTAAAGTGGGACACCACACTTTTAATGAAAATAAAATATGTATTTTTTGTTAATAATCAAGATGGGAGAAAATATTATTTTTTCATATATTTATAACTTTTTTTTAATCATCATGATGACATTTATTTTAAAACAAAGGAAGTAATAGTTATAGATATAAATTAGTAAATCAGTCAAAAGTATGTTCATAACTTTCATATGTGGTTTTATGTGGATTCGAAAGTCCTATTTTTCACAATTCAAACCTAACAAAGTGAATATACATATTTTTTTATATTTCTAATTTAAAATATTTTGTATTTTTATTTATAAGATCCAATTATTTAATTTACTAATATTAAAAAAAATAATTAATTTATTTGATAACAATAAATTAATCTTAAATTTATATATTTTTTCTAAATATAATTGTCATCTTTTTCTCTTCTAAATACATGTTTTTCTCTAAATACCATTGTGATGTTTTTCTTTTCTATATATTAGTGTTCAACAATTTGAAATTACTAATTCATTCTTTTTGCTTGATTCGATGTCAGATCTTCAAATTATTAGTTTGATCTTGAGCTTTTGTCAAAATAAATCCATGTTAGTAATTTGTTTTAAAAAGAACTCATTTGATAAGAACAAACAAGTCTAAAAAATTGGATTTTATAGGTGCAGAGATGGTACAATTTTTCTTTTGATAAGAACTCATTTGTTAAGAAGCTAAAATGAAGAAATATTTATTATAAATATCATAAAAGATAATAAAAAATTATAAATAACATAATTTTATATATTCCAATAAAAGATTTTTTTAATTATTTAATCAATGCCATAAAAATAATAAGTAATATTTATATTTTTCTTAACAAATACGTTTTCTTTAACCGGACCGAACGGACAGAGGAATCAGTAATCGAGAAATGCTAGCAAAAGTGCTTACGGTTATTCGTCATAAACCACGGTCGAATCATGCATTAAAGAACTTTTTTTTTATGACGGGAACACATAAAGAACTTCATAGATGATAGATATTTGTGAAGTAAATTGCATCATATACACGACGTTAATTAGCACAGGAATAATAATATATATAAGCGGCCATTTGAGAAAACTCTGATACAATTGAAGGTCGATATTGGTGATCATCACTAGAGAGCGAGTTTGAGATCGAGAGCAAGATCCTGCTGTTTCTTCTTCTTGTTACCTTTGTTGTTGTCTTTGCTAGTGTCACATGATGAAACTGGATTAGGAAAAACCAAAGGTGGCTTTCTGAATTGAATCTCGGTGGTAAAGTCCTGAAATTCGAAAGAAACTTCTGCCTTATTGTCCTTCGTTGCAGTTGGGGCGGTGCCCTTCATCATCTTCTTCCAGATGTTGCTCTCGTGTTTTTCCAACTCCACCAACTCCCTTCGCCGGCGATCACGGGCGTCGCGGAAGTTCCTCAACAGCGCGTAAAACTTCTCCATCTTCATCTCATCTTCATCTTCACCCTCCCTCGCCCCTCTCTTCTTATTATCCATAGCAACTGAAACGGAGAGAACAGAAGAAAGAATCTGATTCCAATTGATTTAACAAGAGAAGTGAGAGAGGCTTATGGTTGTGCGTGGTTGATTAGGTGTACTTTTCTTGTCAGTGGGTATCATGGTCTGGTGTCAGGTGTGTTAGCGGGCATTGTCGGCAAGGGAATGCCGTGTTCAACAATTCTATGATGTGTGCATTTTATAGACAAAAGACGAACCTACGCGTACAACGATGCGCTGTTTCGATTATTAAATCTGGAAATTGAATTCCTGATGACGTTACGCTTCTGACGTCACTTTTCCATGCTCTGGCTGCATGCGTAAGGCACCCCTTGTGATTCGTCATCATTTCGACTACTTCAATACTAGATCTTGACTTTTTGTTATTTTAAGCACACTGTTCATTTTTAGGGGTCGGTAAAAGAAAGGAGATCCAGGGACTAGCCTGCTATCTATACAAGTAACGGATGAATTTTTTAAATAATTTATGGGAATGTAATATTTTTAGTGTGAACTGTGTGGGTTTGGTCCGCGGAAATCCACATGTTGTTCGTAAACTCACTTAATTTATTATTTAAGAATCTTACCAACTACAGCATTTTAAGAATTTTGCTTAATCCAAATCTTTCATTATTGTTTTGTGATATTTTGAGCATCTAAATTACAATTATGACTTCCAGATCGACATTTAGTATTAACTCACGGGTGATTAACAAAATATCGAACTAGGCTTCTTGGTGATAATGCGCAAGCATTGATATATACTAAAAATTGATTAATAGGATTTGATGAGCAAGGTAAATAATGTGTAATAATTATCGTCTTTTAATCTCTTAACTTGAGTTGATTCTAATATTTATTATCGTTTTGAGTTTTAAGTAAAAAATATGAAGATGTGAAAATGAAGAAGACTCAAGCTACTTCAAATATGCAATCATTTGTTATTAGAGATGTTTAAGTTTCATATTTTAGATTTATTGTTTGGATTTTCTTTTGTTAAGACATTATTTATTTTATTTATGTAATTGACTAATTATTGATATTTTATTTATATTTGTGTTAAATTTAATTTGATTATGTTACATTTTTATTGAAATTAAAATTCTTTTAAAATTAGGTCGGCAAACCGACTCGTTTGACCTGCAAGGTCAATGGGTCAGGAGCGGACCAATTTATTAAGTTTGTATAACAATGCGGGGCGGACTAATCCAGTCCGCTGTCAATACAATCTTATGGGGGTGAGTCTTACACGGGGCAGACCAACCCTCTTACCCACCCCTATTCATTATAGGTTTATTAAACATGCACCGGGTTACTTTCTCATTAGGGTCTCGTTGGTAAAAGAAGAAATGTTAAAATATAATTTTGTTCTTAATGTTTGGTTGAATTCATAATTTTAATTCTTTTGTTATAAAATAGAGATATTTAATATCCCAATTTTCTTAATGTTTTATACTTATTCTTTTATATTTTAATTATTTTTTTAATTTAAATAAATATGAAAGAAATAAAAATAAATAAGTAAATGAAAATAAGTATAAAAAAATGATAATAGACTCATCTTATGTCTACTTTATTTTCATTCCAGCAAACAATCAATATTATTTTCTCCCTCTATAATCATTTTCGCCATCTTATTTCCATGCCACCCAATAAGACATAATTTTTAATAATTTAAATCATCGAGTGCTTAGATCAATTTTTGTAAAATTACTTTAATTTAACTAAGGATCTTAAATTAAAGTCAAAATATATAATTACATTAAATAATCATGGAGACTTGTTATTTTTCATACACACACTTAAATATCAAACTCCTAACACATGTTCTTTGACTTTTTTCATTAATCTATATAAAGTATTCAATAAATTTAATTTAGTGATTGTATAACATTTTGAATTTATTAAATAAAAGTATAAATATTTTAATTTTATTGTTAGTGTCAATATTGAATTCTTCTAAATGCTGAAAGTATCACTTTGACATTTGCCAGATCTTTATTTTTTTAATATTATTTGTAGCCACTTTGTTTGATTTATTAAAGAAAGTGAAAGAAAATAAAGTGAGAAGAAGAGAAAAAGAAAATAGAATGTATGATGAATGTTTAATTGTTTAGTAGGAAAGAGAAAGAGTGAAGGAAAGAAAGAAATGCATTGATAAAATGACACAAATGTCTCTATGTATAAAAAGGATACAATAAAATGCAATCTTGCATAAATTGGTTGGTCCAAACTGTTATGAATTTTATAATTCTAAATTAATTAATTAGTGTAGACTACATATTATATTTATCGTTTATATTAGTTATTTATATTTATGTCTCAATAAAAGTAGTTTAATTTGGTGAGTTTATTGGACCATCATAAAAAAATAATATAAACTTGATAAGAGGGAATCAATTTGGCCCGGTTAAAATCTAAAGCAAGATTGTGGTCTTGATATACCAAATCAAAAATTGTATTCTCTCGTTTATTTATCTGATTAGAAACACTTAAGATTCCAAAAGAAAAACGATGATTTGATTAAGGAAGAACACAAAATCAACCGTTTCTTAGACTAATCAATACTGACAGCTTATCATAAAAACTCCTCCTGATAATTTAAGATAATATGTTTTTGGTGTTTATTGGTATTTAATTAAGATGGCTAAAATGCTCACTAGAAACTCCTTCAAATGAGCAAGCAGGTTGAAACCATTACGAAGTACCCTCAACGCTTTCACGATGTTGGGCCAAACATAAGAAGGTCATGATCCCCTCACCACTTCCAACACTAAAGTATTTCACAAATACTTATGTTGTAATACCTTAACCCAGAACTTCTCTAGTGAGTTTTCCCAACAACGCTGTATTTGCTTGGCGCGAATCTCTCACGCCCAAACCCCCCTTGGATTATAGGTTTGCACAACGTCTCCCACCCCACAAGAGACCATCTGCGAGACACCCCATCCTTTGCCCATCATGGGAAACAATCAGAGGAAAAGGGAGGGCTTCAAGAAGAAGAAGAGGTCATGACCACCTTTAGGAGGGTGGTTTTCACAAAGGTTATTTGCGAGACAGATTGTTTGGAAGCAGTAAAAGCAATCCACGAGGCGAATTCTGATATGGCAGACTTGCATACTCACAGAGATATTCTGAGTGCAATTCATGTTGTGACTTACAGGGAATGGTAGCTAGAGATTGTTGTTGTTCCTCAAGAGCCAAATACAGTTGCTAATGCCTTAGCATCAAATGGAATTAGTTTAGCCTTTGATAGTTTCTCAGTGTAGTTCTATTTTATTTTTTTTCCTTACTTTACCAAAAAAAGATAAGTGTAATTGTGTTTAACTAGTGTGATTGGTTCATGCCCTCCCGATCCAATTGTGTTTTGTTTGGAATTAAAAACAAATATAAGAAAATAAAATTATTAAAAATGAAAAAATAAACATTTTATTAATTATTTAAATATTTTTCTCTATAAATTAGAATAACTATCTTGAAGAATAATTTTTTTAATTGTCATTCTTTAAAGATAGCATTTCGTTGGAAAATACTAAAATACCAGTAGAGGATAAAAGCAAAATGTTTTAGCTTTTTTATTTGGTTCGAAAAGAAGTGTGAAAAAAATGTTAAATAATTCTTATATCTTTTAGGATTTTTTTTTTGACGAAAAATCATTCAGGATTGTTATATAAATAATTATTTTTTTCCTTAAAAAATACTCCTCGTCCTATATAATATTGTTGATTCATGTTATTCTGTTTCGTTCTCCCATAATGAACATTTACTTTTATATAATTAAAATTCATGATAAATAATTTTTTTTTGAATATATAAATTATATTTTAATTCTATAATGAATAACTCAAATCCTTAAATAATATTATTTTTAAATTGAAATGGGTAGGTGATTATGAAACATAAATAGATAAAAAAAAAGAGTGCAGTTATTACTCGCTAATGAATCGAAATAAAAAATTTATTTTATAAAGATATGTCGTCTAAAATATAAAAATATCTTATTTAATATTTTTAGTATTAAATTTTCAATAAACATTTAAGGATAATATTTGCCTGGCAGATTTTATGGAAAGGAGTATGAGAACTAAGAAAAGAATGTATGAAAAAATGAAAAAAAAAACTAGATAAAGATTTCAGAAAAATGTAAAAATATAAATATGTAAAAGAATAAAATTCAATAATTTATAATAAGACATAAATTTTAAGCAGGCAAATATTAACTAATGTATTAAAAAATTAGTTATTAAAAATATATTTTTTTATTAAATAAAAAATTGCGTTATTGATAATTTTCTTTTTACGTTTTCTTATAATTTATATAATAAATATTTTTTATTTCTTTAATTAATATACCTAAAGATCCTTTATTTAAGTATTTGTATACTAAGATAAGTAAATGGTTGAGCTTGAGCAGTAGTCAGTAGGCACAACAAGTCTTATCGTTCGGTGGGGACACCCACAGCATTAGGTGCAGATGATAGCGTTAAAACGACGCATCAAAGGAATCTTAATCAGTTCTCAACACGTACTACTATGACTCATAGATGGCAACTTTCTATTATGTCAGACATAACTAGCTTGATTTTTAAAGGCATTAATTAAAAATGAATTTATATTATCTATATTTATTTTATGATAAAAGTATTATGAATATTTTTTTGCTGAGAAATATTATGAATAATTATTAATTTACTTGTATAATTTTATTTTTTAAAATAATTTGAAGCTTATATATTATTTATTTTTTTATTTATTTTATATCTATATGTTTCATAAAATATAATTAAAAATCATAATTAATGTAATTATTTTAAAATCCCAGAATTCCTTCAATTTTCTGGGTTTGGAAAAATGTGGATTTAAAAAAAAATTATGATATGTTAGAAATTTCTTACAATAATCATATACGTCTTACACAGATAGATAAGTAAAAAAAAATAAGTAAATAAATAGATATAAAGGAAATAAAATAATCAGAATATGACTCTTAACCCGTTGTGCGAGGGGTTATTTGAATTTCATAGGAATGATTTGCTGACTTGTTACTTCTAATACTCGTTGAATGGTCTTATAGTGTTGATGCTATATGCTTGCATATGTCTTGTTTAGTGGTCATGCTTGATATGCGTTGATTGTCCTCCAATCGTATTGTTATATGTTGTTCTGATAAGCTATTTCTATTACTATGCAATATGTTAATTGATTCTCTTATGCCTAATTATATTGTTTATGTTGGTGACATACTACATGTTAATTAGGTAGTGTTAATTTCGGACACTAAATTGTTAAAAGAGGAGAGAAAATGTAACATCCAAAAAATAAATTATATTTTTTATAATAGAAAATTGTTCAACATGAATAGAAAACATTTCAGTAGTTTAATATTTAAATAAATTATATTGTTTAACATGATAGTTTTATCTTATATTTATATTTATATTTAAGATAAATAAGGCATGAGACGATATGGATTAAGATACATTTCAGTAGTTGAACTTAAAGAATTTCATAGTTAAACGCGTTTGGCTTAGAGTAATTATGGGATGAATGATATTTTAAAAAGTTTTTCATAAAGTAATGAGTGGGGACAAAATACACTAAAAAATCTTGTGTTAATTTGTAGGAACAGATAATAATCATAGAACAGTCGAACAGTGTCAAAGATAGTTTTCGTTGTTTCAAAAAGGACTACTATGAAGACTTTTGACCACTGAAAGATTCTAATCAATAAGAAAGTTGAGTGAAACAACATCGTGTGAAGTGCCTAGAGTGTGAGTTGTTGAGACATAAAAAATTAGGAGTATTACAACAAACCTCTCTCATAGTACAGTGTGGTTTAGGACAAACTAGGCAAAAGCGGTACGCATGTAACACCTCAAACGAATCAATCTGGAATGAGAAATATCTATAAGTTGTGTAAGTATGAGACTGTATAATTTAATATGACTTAAAAGAATTAATTGGTATTATCTATATTAACAAGATACATATAGTTTTTGGTAGTCTATCATTTAAGAACTCCACAGTTAAACGTGTTTGACTTAAAGTAGTTATGAGATAAGTGACATTTTGGAAGTTTTTAAGAAAACGTGAGTAAGGACAAAATACTTTGTAATGTCTCATGATGGTTTGTGGGGACAGCCAATTATCTTGAGAGCAAACAAGCAGTGTTAGAGCTAGTTGTCGAGATCTTGGAAATGATTACTTACGGAGGATTTTGAGCAACAAGGATGTCAAGTGAAGTGTCATCATATGAAGTGTCATAGTGTGAGAGTCGTCGAAAAACCGATAATCAAAAGCGTTACACCCACAACTTAAAATTTGTACATCCATCACTACCCAAATCAAGGAATACCTTCAGACATCATTGAGAGGCCAAATGTCATAATTACAATGATTAAAAACAAGCAAGAAAATGAGGAGAGTGAATGAAAATAAAGATATACATTTATATAAAAAAAAAAAACTTGTTCCCGTTTGATATGCAAGAAAATGAGAGGAAAAAGTGATGAAATTCACTTAAATATTGCTTATTCTCAATGTTAAATAGATAAAAGGATAATAAAAAAAAAACACTCTTATTTATATGCATTTTTTTATTTGAGATGTCAATGTCATTTTATATATGCATCTATTATTTTTTATCACTTTTTTCACATTCTAAAAAATTATCTTACTTTTTACTAATTTATTTTGCTTCTTAATTTTTTGGAAGAGTCATCATTATCTTTCACCTATTAGTTCTCATAATTTTTCACATTGTCCCTTAGATGTTAGATTGATAAGATCTAATATCTAAGATATTAGTATCATACCATCCCCAAGACATTAGGTTGATCACACCTAAGATCTAAGGGATTAGTAAGTCACTTTCATAATTTAAACAAGCATATTTGATTTTTTGTTTTTGAAAACAAATCCCACCACCACAGTCCGACCTATGATCAAATTGATTTGATAAAAAAAAGCAACACCCTTCATTACAAAAACAAATTGTAGTAAAAATATTCTTTAAAGTGTAAATAATTGATTTTTTTTATAAAAAAAATACAATGATTTGAAATACCTTAAACGTTATAAATAAGATTGAATCCTTATAAGGTACAATATTCTTAAATATGAACAACTAAGAACACTAAAAATATAACAAAATTAACTAAAAAAAACAAAGTCTTCAAGTTTTTTCAGTTTCAACTGTTTTGTCCTTGTTTTTTTAAAAAACAACACTTTAAATGAAATACAATCCTAGTAAGTAAAATATTATTTTTCTAAACTAACATGGTATAAATTTTTGGGAAAGCATGATAATTGATTCTTGCATGAAATGATCCATGTGCGGTTATAACAAATTAGATATCGTAATATTACTGTGAGATCTTGCGTGAAATTGATTGAGACTTTGTCATTCATGTTTGTGTCTAATATATATATTACTTATATAGATATATATTAAATTCATTATATGTATATTTGCATGAACCCATTAGTAAATTACTGATTCTAGGTCCCACTAGTGTGTATTGATTTTATATTATAAATATTCTTTAATTATATATGTCTATATTCTAATTTATGTACAAGTGCAATATTGTGTTATGTTAATTAATAGTTGTCATATTGTATTACTGTTAAAGTATGAACGTGAAGATTGTTATTAAGACTTAGTGTTTGAGAATTAAATCCACTACTGATATAAGAGATTACATGTTTCTTTATTATTGATTTGAATATTTGAGATGTTAAAGTCGAAATGTTTTTTTTTTTATTGAGAATGTTATGTGAATAAATGGTGGTTGGATTAGTTTGATTTTATTGGTGTATATATTTATGATATTTTATTTTAAATTTGTTATGAGTATTATGGTTGAGTTTTTTCAGTTATCATGATGGTTGAGAATAATATTATTTGTAAATTTTTTTAAAAATTTGTTTTACTCGTTGAGATTATATTTTATTAGAAGTTTTATTTTCTGAGTATAAAGGAGAAGTTGTTGAAATAGAGGAGACTTGTAAACTTAATTTTCTTTTAAGTAATTTTGTTATACTTCTCGTGTTCTCCTTATATGTGAATATTTAAGACTATTGTAGCTTATGAGGATTCAATCTTATTTATAACATTTTAGGTATTTCATACCATTGTAGTTTTAAAAAAATAAATTATTTATGTTTTAAAGAATATTTTTGTTACAATTTATTTTTGTAACCAAGAAGGAGCAATACCCATAAATATAAATCAGTGGGGTAAAAATTTATATTATACATTATTTTTTAATTACATTTCAAATTATAAAAGCAATTTATTGGTATATATATTTTATATTAATAAAAACAAAAAAATTAGTGGGGGCAAGTGCGCCTAAAGCATGTTAGCTGGATCCACCACTTGGTTTGATATTTAATTAGTCACACTTAAAATTTCTGGTTCTTCCTCAACAATATATTCTAGGGGGATCGAATTCTACCATATAAACTCAACAATATTTTCTTGCTATTCAAAGGAGTGCAAAAATGACAATGCTATTCACTAAAAAAGAGCATTATCTACCTACTAAGGTTAACCATAAAATGACAATGTCCTTAAAAATCATATAAACGGTGTTTTATGATTGAATAATAATATAAAATTATTTTATATTTTCATTACATAATTATTAAATTCTTATTAAATTTACATTTTACACACATATATATATATATATATATATATATATAAAATGTAATATAATTTTGTTATATCAACCGTTTATTTTTTAATCTATGATTACGGACGTATTTGATTTTCTAAAATGCATCTATTTAGAAAAGTGAAATGCTATATTCATAACTGAAAACATGTTTAATCTTTTTTTTTTTTTTTTTTTTTACATTTAAAAGTTCAATGAAGAATATTGTTTATAGAATTGAATCTTCACTTTTTAAGAATTTATTATATACTTCAACCCTACATATTTATTGGTTTGGTCAATTTCTGTCCAATACATACTCAAGATTTTCAATTTTCTAAACATATTTTATTGAGTAAATAGTGATATTTATTCATGAAAATGTGTTACAGTGACAAATTAATTTCTTAAAAAAATAAAAAAATATAAATTTAGTCTGTATAATAAGTATAACAAATTAGTATTATCGTTAAATTTATGAGATATTTTATTGTTAAATTGTAATATTTAAGAATTAATTTAACAATAAATTATATTTTTAAAGATTAATTTAATATTAACTTATAATATTTAAGGATTATTTTATCATTAAATTATCGGTCGAACCAATTTGTCTAATTTGTTAGGACTAAATTAAAAAAAATTATCTTCAAAAACTAATTTATGTTTGATACTCTCATCAAACAATTTCACTATATAGCCTATTATAATACCTAATAATGATCAAAATCACAAGTTCAAAAAATAATACTAGACAGTACAGTAATTTCTCACCCTGCTCCTCCCCCTTCAATTTAGAATTAGCACTGCCATTGAGGGAACTGAAAAGGTACAATTATTTCACAAGTTGAAGTTCAAGATACATTACGACTGACTAAAAGCCTCAAAAGCAAAAACCATATTAACTAATTAACCACACATGACACATCTACAAATTAAGTTGCACAGTGAAAATCAAGTTAAAGAGAGACACATATATAGCTTAAGGTTTCTGAATATAGAATATTACAATAACATCTAGCAAGCTAGCCATGGTCACATGAAGAGACCCGTTTGTCAAAGTGAGAGGCTGAGGTCAATACCCTTTTCTGCAGCATCTTCCTTATCACAGTTTTTGCTCTGAGATGACGCACTAGGTTCCAAAGAGTTTCGGCACCGAGCTTGCTCATCAGCGAAATCCTCAAGCTGAAACGTGGGTTTCCAAACTATATTTTCTTCCTTGGCAGTGATAATCTTACCCCTCTTGCTCTTGCGGTCACCTGACCTCAGACCCATCCACCGATCACGTGTGTCGCGGAAGTTTCTCACCAGAGCAAAGAACGTCTCCATTTTGGTCTCCTCCTCCTCTTCATGTTCTTCTTCGCGGCAAATTAACTTCCTCTTCTTGTTGCTGTTACTCTCACCCATCTTTGCCGTGAATAAAAAATTGAAGGGAAAGAACAAAGGAAGGTTCGGTGAAAAAGAGAGGGTTCATGCAGTTTTTGAGAAAATAAGGAGACAGCACGCAGTTTCTTGGTTGCTTCCGAGTTAATTAAGTGATGAATATAAGGCCAACATGGATAATGGCTCTCCATCATGAGAAACTTTGGCCAATATTATTTAAGGAATCTAAATGACCAATATGCCACAACACTAAAACTTTGTGCTTCAGTGTACCAAGTCAAAGCAAGTCTTTGTATTATATACAAGTTCTTCAATAAATTATAATTAAACAAATGTTTTCTCGATCCCACCGATTTGTTGCACCAATGGTTCAAATAAAAAAGAAAATAATACTCGGATACCCTACGTGCTAAGTGACGTGTAGTGAAAGAGAGATAAAAGAGAGAAAATAATAAGTATTATGGGTGATAATATGATGTGATGAAAAAAAAGAAAAAAATAATTAGTATTAATTATGGGTTTTGAAAATTTTGAATGTTCTGATAATAAAACTGGTATTATAAATATGTCACTTTAATTTATTTTAAGTAAGATTTTGTATTTGAATTTTATAAATGAATAAAATATAGTTAATAATAGATATTTTATTAAAAATTATTAGTCTAATTTTTAAGCTGAAATTAGTTATCCACATGTTAATGAATTCTTCACACCTGTGATGGTAATTAAAAAAATCACTCATATTTGAGTAGTGTCAAATCTGTTAGTTTTTCAATTTTCAATTTAACTTTTTATCTAATAAAATATAATTATGTAGTTTCATAATAGTTTCGTATTAAATCTCTTAGCGCTAGCTAACTAGCTTTGTTTGGAATAACAATAGAGAGGGTATATTGTTTATTTTTGTGGTTGTATTATATAGTTACATATGGATGATGCAATTAATAGAAATATAGTGGATATAATTAACCTTATAAAAGTTAGAGACTTTAGAGTTTAGGTAAATAGTAAACGGGAGGTTTGTGTTTTGGCATTGCTCGATGGGGTGACGTCGCATCATGACAACACCCATATTAGTATTACGTTTCTTTTCTTGAATATAAAAGGAAATAAAAATTGACTTAGATTAGTTCATTTTCACCCTAGTCAATATAATTTTTTTTTTATTGTTAAGCTATACATCCAAATAAGTCAACAACCCAAGTCAATAGAAAATAATTAACCACGCTTATCATCAAGCTATTCTAAAAGAGTGTACCGGTATGTCTACGTTATCAAACTACCAAAGTCGAGAAGTAACAACTGTATTTTCATTAATTATATTTTATACTTGAAGAAAACTTATATAGGTGTAATATTTTTTTATGTTATCTTTACATTTCCTTTTACTAGTGTTACGTAACTAAAATTATATTTTTTGTAAGAAAAAAAAACTAAAATTATAGTTTTATGAATAACTATGTTTTTTCCATTGAATTTTTTTCAGGTTTTTAATTTTAGTTTTTTTAAAAAAAAAAAAATTAACCAGTCTTAATTTCTGATATTTTTATCTATTAATATTTTAATATCTATTGTGTGAAATAATTTGTTATTTTTATTAGAAATGATTAATTAAGTTGTATATTTTGATTATTTATCTCTTGAAAAAACTATAATATATTAATGCCTAAAATATGTTTTTGGATGTTCGTAAAATTATCAAAAAATTTCCGCTCATTAAAACATGTATGCTCCTTGTCATTATAAAATTAAAATATATTATTTTTTTATCATCTAAAATTAAACTCAATTGATTAATATCACTCTCTCATTGGCCCAATTTTTAGCTACTACTCTTACGAATTTTTGGTTAACAAATCCCACAAAATACAAAAAGACTACCACAAATTTTCAAATCTTTCTTTCTTAAATTTTTAATAGTATTTTGAATGAAGTCTAGGAAAGAGGAGTTTGAAAATTTGGAGCGATTATTTTTCAATTTCGTCGGGTTTTTAATCCACAAAAATCAAAATAATAATATGAAAATTAATGACTTTATTTTACAAAAATAGTAATAAAAAAAACAATTTACCTTGATAGAGTTGTTTTACAACAATTTATCCTGTCAAAATTATTTTCTAATGCACATTTTTATCTTGTAACAAGATAAATCATTTTGAATAGTATTTTTAATGTTCATTATTTTTTAGTTTTTATATCGGTTATGTTTATAACTAATATAAAAAATATTATCTATATCACATGAAAGTGTTACTTAAGATGATACTTCCTTCCACAATACAAAAATTTATTAGAAAATAATTCTTAAAAGATAAATTGTTCTCATATAATACATTTTGGTGATTTGTTAAACTTCATATATCTTAATATTTTGTATGTATTAATTTATAGATAACTTCATATATCTTAATATTTTGTATGTATTAATTTATAGATAACTTATTTCTCATTACAAACGTGTTTTTATCTTATATATAATTGATTTTTATAATAGCATCATTAATTTCTATTAAATTAAAAAATATAATTTAACATATTTAGTATTTTTATTACTTAAATTTAACTTTATTGTGCAATGCATAGATACTAGTTTACAAAAATGGTAGTAGTAATTTTAAAAGAAAATATGAGGAAAGCTAACACTTATTGTGAATTTATTTATTGAGCATGTTTTTTTAGCTCTCCTTTTGTTTTTGAAAAAAAGGCTTTTTCTCCACTTACAATTCTCTTGAAGCATCATAATGGCTAAAGAAAGTGTTATGTGTTTGTAATATTTAGGTGTTCATATTCATAAGAAATGAAGTTATAGTACATCATATTCAGATTTTAGATATAAACTTGTAGTGGGTAGATGAGAGATGCCTTTTGAGTGGCTAGATTCCTTATGCTACCTTTATCTTTAACTTTGCACAGCCTTCCATGCCATATTCGTGCGACATCCATCTATAAATAATGTAGCAATATGAACTAGAAACTTTTTTTTTTTCTTTCTGAATAAGCCGCTCTAAAAAAAACAAGTGTTATGCTAACCTTCATTGTCATCAATCCACAAGTCATGAACCTCCAAGTTGTTCTTATTATTAATTTTTTTCCCTATAGTCTTTTTGGAATATGGTTACATTACATATTACGTGGTGTTGGCCTAAATGCATTACAATTACATGTGATTTGTGAGGAGGCCGCTTGGTCCTGAAGAAGCTACCAAAAGCCAAAAGGAAATCTGAATTTGGATTCTGTAAGACCTTGACTATAAAAGGTGTACGTATAGAATATATATATATATATATATATATATATATATATATATATATATATATATATATATATATATATATATAATAGAATGACCAATTTTCGAAGTGCATGCAGCAAAATAATTACAAGACAAGACTAGAAGAACGATCAAGTGGAGCAGAAAAAAGAGGTTGAGGGTGATGGGAATTAATGGGCATAAAAGCTGAAAAGATTGTCTAACCAAGCATTTGAGAAAGGGCATATTTAGCAATTAAAATAAGTACTAGTATCATTGAATCCCAATTTAGCAAGTGCATTTTAGTAATTTCCTTTTCAATCCCAATGTTTCATGTCTTGCACTCTATGGCAACAATAATAACCTTTGAAAAGCCTTTGGAGAAAAGAGAAGGTGTGTTTGGTGGGTGGCAATTAGACTTAGCCCGTGCCCTGACTGACTGTTACTTTTTCTCAGCGAATGCAAGAATACCCTCCTTCAAATGCGTACGTAGACACTGATCCGATCCATGATTAGGGTGGCTACGGCGCGTGCAGATTTTAGAAAAGGCAATTTGTCACTCCCTCCACTTCAGAACATCTCCAACTCAATTACAATTTACAAGTGAAGGTCATCATCACGATAAATTATTACCAGAAGGTCTAAAAACCTACAAAGCGCTTATGAGCTTATGGTTCCAAACAATTTTACATGACACCTAAATCGAATCTTTCAATTAAAAAGAAAAGAAAATTTAATCATGTGTTACATAAAAATTCATCAGAAACATGATAGTTGTCATGTAGTACTTACTTTATTTCAAGATGGTTGATATTTTAGTATTCTTTTTTTTTTCCTACATTGACTGATTATTTCCAGTTTATAATGAGATATTATAATTTTTATTTTAAATGTGTCCCAACTGAATTAAATTAATCTAATGATTTTTTTTAATATTGTACTTAGCCATCACCGTTATTCGGTAGTTACCTAATAGTTACGAATAATGAATTTATTGAGAGTAGAAATATTTTAGTAAAATTATTTTAATATGTAACACTTCTTTATTGTGAGTATTTTTTTAATTTGTGTACAAAAACTTTAGTCATATGTCATTTTGAAACAGAGGACGTAATTTCTTAGGTTACAAATCCTCTTGTAATTACTCATGCTCACTGATAATTACGTAATCATCATTCCCTTTTGTTTTACTTTCCAGATTCCCTATATCGTTACATTGTTTTTGGTTGTTTGTTTATACTCTCATCAGTCATCACCTTAATCTTCTTTTAGGACACAGATGCCAAGGTAGTTTTGGAATCTTCTACTTTGCGGTTTAAATAGGATATTGGGTTAAGTAGAACCAAATTATCATATTCTCATTGGTGGAAAAACTTCTGTAACGATTATTTTAAGCTGTAATTCTATGAAAAGAAACAAAAAATTCATCAAGTATCAGACGACTGGATTTGCTAAAACAGCGAGCGCGCGGTATCATAAGCATTTCAACTTTATTTGTATATCCAAATCACTTCAGAAGCTTTCTTGTATTGTTGTATACTTAATTACAAAACTTTTTCTCATCACCATACCATTATAACAGTAAATCATGTGAGATAAATGTCTGCAAGAAATTATTTATGGCTATGAGGATACAGTTCATTTATTTACTGTATTGTACAGGGCTCACGAGAGTGATCGGTAATACACGTCGCATCCCTTATAAGCAGACATTAGGCAAGAAAGGTACGTAACATTTTAATTCATCATATATCCACCTTAAACAAACACTAATTTTATTATCCCACATCGGAGAAAGAACTCGGCACAAGGAGAAGAAAACTGTTTACAGATAGAATGAAGTGAAAAACTTTGGTAACAACATTTACTATTAACTAATAATAACTATAACATCATTTTCACAACACATATAGAGGAAATCTCACAAGCCAAGCCGAGTGCAAGAAATTATATTTAATCATAAGCTATGATTACGAGAACGCATTGTTCTGTATAACTATAATAATTTGACACTCAAATAAAGGATAACCAAACTGTTTGGCTTGTAATGATATCTATCCATGCTTACACATAATTTTTTATGCAACTTCTGAGATGTCGACAAGTGGCTTTATTTAAATGCTTTTCCTCTTTGATCCATGAATTTCACGGTTATACAACTAGTGTTGAGAATTTATTCAAACCAATATAGACGCAATAATTGATGACCTCGCTCATGCGGGAAAACGTTCGAATCACCTTCGAAGGAATATAAGCATTTTTCTTGTAAGTTAAAGGTCCATGCGTTCAATGGGATATCTATATTGTATATCTTTTTTTTTCAAAATAAAAGGAATAAAATGAAAATTTATAATATACTCTTTCAATAATCTTTATTCATTTTTTAAACATGATTTATTATTGGTTAATGTTCTAAATTTTTTTACAATGAATCCCTGACCGTGCGTATATGAATTAAACTTAATACTTATATAAATTTTTTAAAATAAATCCCTAGACAGTTTCACCAAATTTTCAATTGAACCTCTACAAATTATAAAAATTTATAATTAAATGCCTAAATCTTTTTAATAGCAATATAGAATGGCCATGCAGATAATTTATAAACATATATTAGACAGTTATCAATTAGTACGAATTTATTAAAGAATTTTTAGAAGTAAAGCACATGCAGTGTAATAATTTAACCAAAATTAATCCTAGCCTCTATTCTTTGCCAAACTCCTTGATCCTAAACCTACCCTATGATGCGCGCGTTTAAAATTTATAACGGCATGTTGCAAAATTTATAAAACCATGGACCATGATGATAACAACAGTACTGGATCTAATTAGATATATGAAGTGGTCACAAATTCAAGCCAAACTTCCACTATATTTCAAACCTGACATAAACTATGGGAGATATGTAGTTAACAATTGGGGAGGAGCATCTAAAACACAACTCCTCAGCAATCACAACATAAGACTCACGGTCATATACACTATATTCCTTAATTAATTACTTCACTTGTAATTATACATATACATAAACACACAATTTTGCTTTAAATGGAGAATTTAATTTAGTGGGTCAGCAATGATCTATGTCATTGCCTGAAATGGACTGAGGAAGGCCTTCCAGCATGCAAAAGACTGGGGGAATTGTTAGTGTCTCAGAGTTTCCATAGGCACTCCAGCAGAAAGGATCGAGCACTATGTTTCCTTGAGCAGGAAGAAGCTCAATATCTGAGAGGGTCAAGTTGGTGCATGGTACAGAGTCACTGCAAGCAAAACGCATTGGTGGATGCCTTATGTCATATGTACCCTTTATGTTTGTGTAAACTATATCCGTTACAAAGACTGCAGAGGTCTTGTTGGAGCAATCCTTACTAAGGCAGTAAAACTGGTCAATTATAATAGGGTTCCTTACACTTTCCATGTGAATGTTACTGAATGTCACACCAGATACTGATCCTGATCCACCTTGCCATGTCTTGATTCTAACCCCATTATCTGCCACTTTTATAACCGAGTCCCTCACCGTAATGTTTGAAACACAGGCTCTAGAGTTGTGATTTCCCAGACTACCAATGCTGGATTAAATTAATAACATGAGGTTAATTAATTAATTAATTAATGAGTTTTGCTAACTAGTGTTATTAGAAAATTGATTAAGAAATTAAAATAAGAAAACATAAAAAAGTAATGAATAACGTAATTTTACGTATTCCAATAAAAATATTTTTTTTTTAATTCTTTAACCAGTACTAATTAGTATTTGCTTTAATTAGTTAGATAAACTATAGTCTATATGTAAGCTCTTGAAAATAAATAATAATTACCTAATTCCATGACCAGGTCCACAGGTGATGTTCTTTATATCAACATCATGGCAACCAGCTCCAATGGACACGCAGTCATCACCTGTATGTATAAGGATAATTCATTAAACATATTTTGTTAATGACTTTTGATGCAATAGATAAAGAAAAATAAGTAGGGGATTATTTCGTGACCAACCATTAGAAATGACTGAATTGTATATTCTCACGTCATTGGTATTTTCTATGTGTATTCCATCAGTGTTGGGGCTTAGCGCTGGAGCGGTTATGTAAATTGATTCCACGTGGACACTTTCGCAGCCATCAAATCTGAAATGGAATTGGGGGCTGTTCTTGATCCTCAATCCTTGTACAGTCAAGTTGGAACTCATGAAAAACCTTATGGCCTGCAACATGCAGAGTTACATTAAATATGAACAATTATTTTCAATCACAAATCACAATGCAACATGCACTTGTGTTTGGAAAACTTACAACTGGGCTGTCACAAGGTCCTGGAGATGTTGTTCCATTAGGTCCCTGTGGCATTTATTATCAGCTGTTGTTTGAAGCCTCAAAATTGAAATTATGTTTTTTGTTCTTAAAATTTTTCAAATCATCAATAGTATACCTTATGAGGCTTACAAGGAAGGTCCCACCATTTTGCTCCTCTCCCATCTATTAAACCACTTCCTTCAAGTGACATCCCATTGATTCTATAAAAGACAAGCCATTGACGCTTGCTGTTGTTCTTTGGCCAAGATTCAGGTCCATCAGGTGGCATAAGAGTGCCATCAACCTTTACCATGAGTGCCAGCAAAGTCAATTAGTGAATTTTCCCCTTAACCATATGTAAGAAAGAAAATAACCACTAACTATCTAAAAATATTTTACACCATCATTCAATTAGAAATCGTATATGGTAAGTTTATCAGTTTCTATAAATATTACTTTAAAGTCATACCTAATTTCTTGTAAGTTAACCGTATAAATTTTATAATGTGAGTGCATAAAAATTGAACTGGACGTAAGAAGAACCAAAATTTTGCAAATTGCAAAGTACATTACCTTTAGTACTAAGCCACCTTTACAAGGACCTGTGAAAATAGTAGATTGAATAACGAAGGAGAAACCTTGGGGAACAAGGATAACTTTGACCGGTGATTCACTTTCGCAAGCAGTGTCCCATGCCATCTTGAATGACTCTGTATCATCAGTTATTCCATCTCCAATGGCCCCAAATGTTCGTACATCGAATAAGTTACTGGATGCATTGTGGTAGTTCTCGTTACCAGAGGGGCTAGGACTAGAAGCATCATCAGGAGCATTAGAAGGTGCAGGAGCAGGAGATGGTGAAATTTCAGGTGCATTATGATAATATGAGTGCTTGTGTTTTTTGTGGTAATGGTGCCTAGCTTGGGTGGGAAGAAATAAAGCAAGAAAATATAAGGACAATGCTAGTGTCAAAATATGAGAATGCCTCATTCTGAGTATTTTCTAGTATTGGAGTTAAAAAGAAGAATTAAAAAGGTTAAGATGCTAAAACTTTGAAAACTTGAGATTCCAATTCGCTCGTGACTGTCAACAACTAGATGAAAGAAATGAAGACACGAATTTTGGACTAATTGGGCACCCTGAGTTTTGGGAAATTGAAAGAAACCAGTGGTTCTACCTTGTACAAGAGTGACCACTAGGAGCACTAGAACACAAGTTGCAACAAGTATAACTTTGAGTTGGGCCTTTGGAGTACATGCAGGATCAGAAAGCGGGAGTTACTATATATAATAACAAGCCATAGTGGACAATATGGTAAGTTTCATCTGCACATTACAAATTTTTTAATGGTTTTGGAAGTGGAAACCGACAAACACTACATAGGCATTGGTCTTCTTTTAGAGATTGTGGAGTCTGCATATGACAATGCTGAAAAGAGCAAAAAGGAATAACTAGAAGTCAGGCTGGGTAGACGACAAACCTCCCATGTTCTTCCCATTACTTTTCTGTCCCATAACTAGGAGGGATTTGTTATGGATAATATTTCTTAAGAGAAAACATTATATTGAATAAAAATGTAGCTTTTATTATATTAATAACAGTACAAATAATTTTTAATATTTTTGAATAATTAAAATAGTAAATGTTTGTAATTAGTCAATGTTTCAAGACACTCTTTTAACAAAATTTTGATTACTAAAAGGAAATACACAAATTTAGCTTAATAGTGCTATAATTAGTTGAAGAGATCCTCTTGTGTTGAAAAAACTTGAGCTTCTAATCTCACCTTAATTTTTAATCTTAAACCTTCCCTTTATAATATAATGTCTACTATGCCAATAAAATTGATTAAAGAAATAAGATCGACCCCATCCAATTAAAAATGTCACCAGAGAGAATTTGTTAATTTAGTCGAATTCATTATTAACTATAATAAGTTATGATAATTAATTATCAATTAACTATGGTAGTTCTCAATTGATGAATAATGTTATTAAGGGTACATATACACGCTATAGGCACTACTAATTTTTTTGTCACTTGTCACTCTCTTCATTACTTTTTAATTGTTGAATTTTTGAAAGACTTTCTTTCTATTTATATGTCATTTTCAAAATTTTAAATATTAATTACTCTAATGTTAATTATTCCCTTAATTAATTTTTACTTAATTTTTAATTAAATTACACATGCATTTATTATGAAATAGAAATGACATATAAAGTTTTCCTTAATAAATATTTTTTAGTATTTCTTAATTTTTTACTTAATTTTTTATTGAAACAAATATTTTGTAAATGATAATTTTTTATAGTGTATATTAATAAGTTTATATCCATTAAAGTTTGTTTAATTTTAAGACTGACTAATTATGAAGAATACTATAAATTATTAAATTTAATGACACTTGAATATTAAATTCCCAATGGGATATATTTTGTGAACTGACATACAGGAGTAGCATAGTCCCTTTATACCTCCAATGCATAACACGAATATGAACATCAGATACAGATACAGACACAGTTGGGGAGCGATATGCCCATGTGCTTTGTCTAGTACATTCCATATTTATGTTTCTGGTCTCCCATTTTGATGCCCCCAAAATCATGTCTATCGTAAATCAGGCACAAATAATTTGTATAAATAATACATTCACACGATGACTGAGAATATTGGGTTTGAGAGTATGTGAACTTATGTCTGAAGTCCTACATGTATTAACAATGAATCAGTGATGAAAGAGGTAGGTAAGTAAAATTAATTTTAAATTGAATAATGTAACTGAAATGTGTGGTTAAATTAATGTAAACCACATATAATGAAAGCCACAGCCTATAGTAGTGTAAATCGTTTTGTAGCGTATAATAGTCTCATTCATTTATATATGATTTTCGTGAAAAACATTTATACTTTCATAAAAAAAATAGTGTAAGCCGCATATGTATATTGAAAAGCATAAGGGCTACAATATTTAACATATTCTCATGCTCAAAATGAACGCTCTTATATGAAAAAAAAGTTGTATATAATGATCGAACTGAAATTAGAACCTAAATCTCATGCTGGTTACCAAATCCCATTAGATAGACCCTAGTGATTCAAGTAAGGCTTATAAGAAGTAAATAGATTACCCAACCCACCCTTTGTTCAGAAGAGTGTAAAGAAAGGGTTTAAATTTTCTAAAACAAGTAAAGTTAAAATCAGTATTTAAAATCATTAATGAGAAAATTAACAGTTGATATTATAATATAGTGGTAATTATTTGTTATGTGTGTATTACCTTTTTTTTTGGTGGATTTTATATACGTGTGGATTACTTTGTGTTTTAAAGTGAATTGTTCATTTAAAGAAGCCGCATTCCTAAAAGCAATAGCAAGTGTTTTATGCGGCTGAACTTAATTTCCGTTTTAATAAAATAAATGAATGCAGTCCTTAGAAGTAGATATAGTTAATTAAACTTCTTCTTCGGCCGCAAATTAATTAAAATATTGATTTGTCTATATATCTGTAACCGTCCATCCACTCTGAAGTTGAGAATTCATGCCTCTTGCTTTGCTTCCACTCACAACATTTGCTCTATCTTAATTTCTCTTTCACCGCCCAAATTCATACCACTATTTCTGGACATGATTCCATCACTGATATACAGCTAATGATGGCGGTTTAATCAGTATTCTGTAGTATTTTTGTCTCACTTGGTTTCAGTTGGCGCCTCAAAACTCTAATGTCGCGAGCCTAAGCCTTTTCCCTTGGTTTTTTTTTTTAATTGACCAGCATATATAGTTGCTGTTGCATGTAACAGTTATTATTTTATTTTTTTTTGTTTTCTAGACAGTGAATAATATTGCGTTTTCGTAAGGTAATTAGTAGGTTAAAATTCCTGCTTAAAGCCAGATCTATATGTCTAGTAATTAATATTAAAAAATAAAAACTACATTTAACATGCAAAAAGATGCTGCTTAAAACTGAATCCAGTGTTTAAATTAAATGATTTTACCTATTATAACCAAAAAGGAAACAGAAAAGTTGAGCTTAATTAAAGTTAAGTTGCTGACTTTTGCAGCAACTGGCCTACCCAAGTTGACATTCTTAATTCAAGTAATGTATTTTAAATACTCAAATGATGGATCACGTTAGTGCTGGTTCTGATACACCCATATACAATCTAGACTAACATACGTATATGTACCCACTAATCCTATATACATACTGTTAGGTGTCTTTTAGCTGGTTATTTTTAACTAATTTTAATCTTGTTTATCATTTCGTAATTTTTAGTAGTAGGTTCGTATATCTTTTTATTTATAATTATCAATTTAAAAATTTCAACAAATTTGATATTTGTTGGCTGCAAGAAAGGCATTGGCTTGGTGGTGCACTGGTGCTAATAGGTTTAGCGCCTTGGCACTTAAACGTCTCTTGCACTAATTGTCAGAATCCTAAAAATTTATGATTTTATGACACTATATAAAAGAGTTTTGTGGTTGCGAAATAGAGGAAATCAGAATATTTTGAAGACTACAAGTTGATAGTCAGGTAAATTTATGCTTTGTAATTTGATTATTCTTAATACTTTTGCTTCTTGCATGCTAGAAATAAAAAAAAACTTAAAATAATTATTTATTATTATTATTGATTTAAGTTCTTAATTTTTTTAACTAAATCAAACTGGAATCATTCCTTTGGGTTAATGTTAGAATTGAAGTCTTAGTCAATTACTCTTAAACCTAATAAAATAATTACTTAGAGATAGGAGTGGTGAAACGGATCAACTTGATCCAACTCACTTTTAACCGGATAGGTTGCCTCACCGAAGAAAGTATGTTGAAAAATATAAACCATCAGGCTTAGAGAAGAATTGGCAAGTTGACCTGTCAAAACTCACCTAAAAAATAAAATATAATTACCCAATACTTTCAACTCCTATAATTTAATTTCATTCAAAGAATTTATGATTTATTAATTAATAAGGATATTTCATTAATGGCAATCCTTTTGTGCTCAAATTAGTCAATAAAAATCTAAAAATACAAAATTTAAAATAATGAATTGGTGAGTCAACTAGACTAGTTGAAGATAAGTTGGAATGAATGAGTTTGACGGGTCAATCCACCTTGCCCTTAACCCACCAAATTGTGAGTTAGGCAAGTTGGTGGGTGGGTTGAATCACCTAATTCATCCTATCATGATAAAAGTCTTACATAAAACACATGCAAGCTTTCAACTACAAAATCTTAATATGTAATAGACATTTCTAAGAATTGAAATAATTTTAAACATTAAATGTGTATTCAATAAATTTACAAATGTTTATTTCAATATATAGTAAAAAAATTTATAAATTGATTTAATACATAAGTTATTTCTATCTGTCAAACTTTAAAAAAAAATAAAAAAAAATGTATAATGGAAGTATGATTCATTTGCACAATGTATAATAGAATCATATTTTTGTTGTATATTTTTTTCCTGAAAAAATATACACAATCGAAATATGATTTTCCGTTGTACACTAGATAATAGAATCATTGTCCAATAAAATCACAATTTCATTATTCAATGTTTTTCACACTCCTCCTAATATATTAAAATTATGATTTCGTTGTGCATCATGAAGAAGAATAAAATTTTAAATAGTGATATAGACGGAGAACAATCTTGATGAGACTAATAACAACTTTCAAATTGTATTCAGTACAATTGGACATGTACATTATATATGCTTGAAGTCCAAAAGACATAAGCATTTTTTATTGTTGGATCATAACATGGTATAAGCTTTTTAGTACATGTAGATATGTGCATTATTAATACTAAAAGCTCAAAAGACTCTTGCGTGAGGAAAACATTTAATAGGTGGATAGTTTTGTGACTCAAGTCACCAAGTACTATATGAGCATAAAAAGCTTCTGTACTGACAAAAAATGAAGCGTCTGTATTTTACTTAACATAGCATACAACATAATAACAATAACTTTCTAAAGAGTTGATATCCACTTCAACTTCACAGCATTGACTCGATAGTAGCATTTTCTCCTTTATAGGGCTCCACCCATCCACAATATTTGATAAAATCTCCCAAGAGTACACTGCTCCTTATTCCACTCCATAAAGGAGCTGAATCCATCTACTATCAATTTAAGCATCAATTATTGCTACTTAAGTTTATAAGGAAAGTCTAATAGAAAAGACGAACCCTTCAAGTAAGGAAGTTTTGGGATCAAAGTATTGCATGTTTGCATTAAACTTGACTTTAACATAACATGCATGTTCCTTTATAAAAAAAAATTGGATTTATTACCTCCAACGAGAGTATTTTGCTATTGTAGAGGATTGTATTCAACGAGATAAAATTTGCTTGCATGTCACAGAATTTAGACTAAATTATCCATTTGATATTCTATATATTTACCAGACATTAATTTAAGTCTTTATTTTAATATCATTTAAAAATCTTTTAGAGGACATAAGGAGAAAATTTCGTCCAAGTGAATTTTCAGTTGCCCAAATTGATTATTTCAATTTGCTCGGTCAAGCTTTGCGTGTATACGCATGCTTAGAAGTAAATGTTTATTGAAGCCACTTTTTGCTTCTTCAAGCATTGTTGTTTAAAAGATAGGTAGAAATCATACTTTAACGTATAACGATTTATTCGGTCAAATTATGCTGCCTCTTTTTTTGCGTGATTTAAATGGTTACACGCTTTTGTCAAAAAAAAAATTGTTTGAACGCTTAACTGTTCAGCCATTACCCTTTAAAGATAGGCTGTATGTATACTATCAACATCTATACAAAGTAAATTAACAACGTATATTTATCGATGGAGCTTTTCTTAAAAAGTTAAAAGTCTGAAATAAACTTAAAAAGTTTTCAAAGTAAACCAAAATTGAGATGGTATAAACCAACAAAGTTATCAACGTATATTCGCACCTTAGTAGGTAGTAACCCTACTCCTTTCCGTTCTCCTACCAACCCCCCCACCAACATTGAGCATTAGAGTCCGCAAGTTACACCATAACATTGAATAATATGGGAATATGAAAAACAACAAATCCTTGAAAGCAAGATAACCATCCAAAGTAAAATTTCTCATAATTAAGGAGAGGCCGGAGCAGACAAACAAGCTTTAAAAACATCCCCTCCCGGATTACATCGTACTAGTGTTCAAGTATACTACTTGAGTATACAACGGTCCTTCTAATTAATATTAATACTTAATGCAATCTGTTAAAATTTTGAAGATGAGGAAACCAATTAAATCAAGTTGAAGCTTCTTCTCAAACAGCTTTCTTAAGGCAACAAGAAATATATCAAATTGGAAGGTGGGGTTTTTCTTTTTCTTCTTCAGGTGAGGGGGACAAATTAACAGAACAAAGGACACGGGGTGGGAGAAACTATTAACAACTTGGAACAGACTACATACATTTCTACAGGCGGAGTAGATAATATTTACACGAGGCAACACTATGACGCAAACAAGGCACACTGCTTTCTTGCATGAGATGGAATCAGTTTCACCAGCATCTCTGGAGGCACTCCTTTAAGCTCTGTGTCAGAACACCGGCAACATCAGCATTACACAAGCAATTAAATAAAAGGATACAAGAACATAATATTCATCAGAGAATTAGTTCTTACCATTGGCTCTGAAGTTAAAGAGTGGGGGAAGGTAACGCCCATTTGGTAGGCGAGTATTTGGATCACGCAGTTCATCAAAGAATGGGTGAGCCAAGGCCTCCAGCTGCATAGCACCAGGAACAAACAATATAGCTTAATATAATTTTCAATTGGAAATAATTATAACAATATTATTTATAAAAATTCAGTCAGGAAAGAGAACTTTCCAGGTCTTGCCCCAGTATTACATTTGCATTAGATGCATATTATGCAGGCATGTCAAGAAAGAGAAGAAAAAATTTTGAGGTAAAAATTATTGATAAAATCACATGCATTTTGTAATAACACAAACTATGAAAGTACAGCATTTGCATATAATACAAAGATTATACCATGAACAGCAGACATAAAATGATCATGAACATGACAGTTTAATGTATTCAACAACAAGATTTCAAGTGTCTTTAAAGCTTCCATGTATCTTAATACAACTATATACTCACAGCTGTGCATCGAAGATTTGGAGAGTATTGCAGTAGCCTTGAGACGAGATCCACAGCCTCAGGAGGTAAACGCTTGTGAAATATCTGATAATGAAGGTTCATATATATGAATATCACAATGAAATATCACATAAATGGACAGGCAAATATAACATTACAATACCTTATGCCATGGATGAGCTTTAATTTGTGGAAATTTGAACTCGGTGTAATTAGGATTCATACACTTGATTTCTTCCCTTGTCGGGGTTCCTAAAACCTGCATGTGAATCCCAAATCTCTTTACAAGTACTCAAAGATAACACGGCACTGAATGAGGCAAAAGGGAAAAATAAAACAAGGGGACTATTATTATGGATGTCTACAAACTAGTTACAAGAAAATGCAATCACAATAAACTCATGTGCAGATCATTCAATGCAAGGACACAAAACAGCCATGAAATGCCTGGATTTTACAGAGCAAACTATAAATCTTTAGAATTTATCTTACCTTGATAATTTCAACAAGCTGATCTACTCCACTCTCACCAGGGAATAGAGGCTAACAACAACAGAAATTCATTATTAATTCTTGCACAGATGTGAATTCTAAATAGCAGAATCAAACATACTTAAAAGCAAGATACCTGGCCAAGCAATAGTTCACCAAGTACACAACCGGCTGACCAGATATCAATGGCCGTGGTGTACTCAGTTGCACCAAATATAAGCTCAGGTGCTCTATAGTACCTAGAACAGATATAAGATATGTTTGGTTCGCCTTTGACCTGTCAAATAAGTGCAAAATTTATTCATGGTAACACATCAGAATTCAGATAGAAAGTTAAAAACAGATAATAAAAATGCCAGGTTGAGAATAAACATACCAAGACTTTTGCACTCCCAAAGTCACAAATCTTTAGCTGGTGAGTGTGAGGATTGACCTGTCATCAGGAAATATCCAAAAGAGATTCATCATATATGAAAGTATATTAGTTTTACAAAAGGGGAAAATACATACAGAAGCAAACTAGTAGTGTTTGGATAACACATGAAATCAATTCTACCCCACAAAATCATGGTGATATCATGAAAAATAGAAAAAGTAAAAGCAACTATTTGTTTTTTCAGCTTCACCATGAAAAGTTAATTGATTTCTCTTGCCCTGAAGCTGTTCCAAACACACTATAGCTCTACCTCATACGCTGATTTAAGATGCAAAATGCAGATCATTACAGAAAGCTAGAGAAACTAAAGGAACAAGCTTTCATGTGAACGTACCAGTAAATTTTGAGGTTTTATGTCCCTGTGAGACACTCCAATGCAGTTGTGAATATAAGCTAGTGCTCTACATATCTAAAAAATAAGAAATAGAAGAAATGAGAAACAACAAAGTGATATAGACAATTGCCTTAATAGTAAAACTTACAAGAAAGAAAAAAAATTAATTTTAATATATTACATAGAAATATACCTGGTAAAAATAGAGTTTCACGTATATCAAAGGCATTCTTTGATTCATTTTGTTGTAATGCCTGATAACTCGGTGGACAGTCTCAGGAACATACTCAAGTACCAAATTAAGATAAAGCTCGTCTTTTTCAGTTGTTGAAAAGAAGCAATGCTTCAAAGTTACAACATTGGGGTGATCCAGAAGACGCATGGTTTGCAATTCCCGGTTCTTGTACCTCTTGTCTTGAAGAACCTTCTTTATAGCCACAGTTTCCCCTGTCTCCAAGCACTTTGCCTACATAATAAAGGCAAAAGACAAAGTAAACATCAATATACTGCAAAGCATCACTACCATACAATTAAAAGATGCACACTAAATAATATACAAGGGGCTAACCTGGAAAACTACACCAAATGATCCATTTCCAACAACTCGCTCAGCCATGTAGCTTATTGTCTGCAATCATGAAAATGTTGCATCGCAATAACCATGCATAAGTAACCATGCAAATGCAAACAGACAAATTGATTGTCCAGGTAACAAATATAAGATATCACAAACAGACCTGCTTTGGCTGGCCATTTTTACCACCAATGGTAGTAACAATTATATGTCCTGTTTCAGTCCCATTTCCATCTACCACAGTTGCTTCCATTTCCTGCATTTTGTTTTAACAGGTTACTACATAAGTATACTACATATTTATCAGGAAGTTGCTCAAATGGGTGAAGGCGTGATGCAAAGTGAAAGGCAAACAGACCAAGATAAAATAGACATTTTAACTTTACCCTTTCATCCCTAATTTTCATGCCATTCATCTCATCAGGCAACCTTTCAACAGCAACAGAACTTGCATTCACATCTCTTACCCCAGAAGCAGGTGCTACACCCGCCGATGCCATAACCTCAAAGCAAAGATCAGGAAGATTTTGTTGCAGCTTCGATTCAACTAAAATAACAGATACCACAGACCGTTGTCTAGAAGGAAACAGATCTCTAAACAGCAACTTGGTATCAAAATCTGCATGTAGAATTAAGGATTCATCCCCAAAGATGAATATTGTTAGTTCATTACCATGAAGCCAGATTAAAAAACTACCATCATTAGTTCATTACCATTCATCACTTGTCAGAAATTGCAAAGCAATAAAATAAAAATAACATAAAAACTGCAAACAATTGTTTTTTTTCCTCGTTTAAGGAGAGGAATTATCCAAGACTAAATAGTAAATACAAATACAATGTGTTTTCTTTAATGATTTTAGTACCAAGCACAGAAGAAGACCAAAACAACCAAGTACGGTACCTAATCAATTTCTAGCGTGTGGTATGTGGCAACCGGCGTGAAAGTAGAACAGCAATGCAATGCAATGCAGAGGTAGTTGTCAGAGAAACATGATGGAAACAAAACAAATCGGAATCCAATGATAATATGCAAAGCTTAGAATTTCTCAGCGTAGAAATTTTTTGTGCAATGATTACAACCTAATTATTAAATAAGCAGCCAAAAGAACCAGAGGATGTAGATGCCATGTGCAGATCAAACATGAGCTGAATTAGGTCACAGAAAGAGAACATGGAGCAATTATGAAAATAATCGTAAAAAGGAGAGTAAATAATAAGAGACACTCACGGATCCTGATTCAGTGAGAACTGTGGGAAGAGAACAACAGATCTAGGACGTGGATTCGGAGAGAAGACAAGAGAGAAAGGAATAAGAGAGCGAGAACGAAGAGAGAGGAAGAAGAAATGAAAATAATCGACAAATGCAAATCATTGACGATGTTTTTGTCTAGTGGTGTCTGGTTCTTATCTCACAGTCGACACCACACAAGCTTCTCTCTCTCTCTCCTTCTTTTTTTTTTTTTTTTCCTTTCCTTTCTTTCTCTCTCTCTTCTCTTTTGACCGTTCAACAAAAATTACTGTTCTATTTTCTTTGTTGGAAAATTATCCACCAAAGCATTAATTAATGTGGATAAAGTATTAATTTGTTTGAAAAAATCTAAATGTCAAATTTGCTTGTCCGTCAAAAACAATAGCATTAAATATAAGACAAATAAAGAGATCAAATGATAATAATAAATAAAAAAGTTTAATCTGACGACGACGTCAAGCTACTCCACTTTGACATTATTCATTAGCATTATTTTAAAGGCCAGTTTTAATTTATGACCATCTAATACCCAAACTTTACGGTTAAATTAAATACTGTCATGTGCAAATCATTTATTATATGTGTAATGAGTCGAAGACTTAGGTATGACTTGTTCGCCTTTAAGTCGTAGAAAATCAACTTAATATTAATGGTCTAACCCTGATTTTTTCAACCATTTTGATACAAACTGTGTCAAGTTTTGTATCCATTTTTTTTATTTTTTGAATATCGTTTTGTACTCTTGTTAGTTACAAAAAAACAGTCATAAAAAACATGGAGAGAAAATTGTTAAAGTGTTCTCTTTTGTGTACATATTAGTATCATTCATTTTTAGTCGGATGCAAAAAAAAAAGTCTTTTATTTTTACGAGATCACCTTTAATTAAATGTTAACCTATTCAATAATTGTAAATTCATAATTTTATTCAATAAAAATTTAAATAATAAGTTTTGTTTCTCCCTTTGACATCGTGTCTCTGTCTCATTTTAGAAAATTCTCACATTTCACAAGTCGGTTATTTTCAGGCATCGAAGGCTCCTAAATCTAATTAGTTTCCAATGAAAACTTACTTTTCTGAATAAATAAAGGGTGTTTTGGTTTGACCAAGTTGCACCACATTTTGGTTACCCAAGGCAGCTCCAATTGTGCAAAGACTAATCAGATTCAAGGCTTTATCATCAAATCAATTTTAAACGTTGGTCATAGTTCAAGGCTCCATGCGATTGGACACCTTGCTTGTTTGATCTTTTACTTTTTCTCTTTGCATTATGTCTTTCATTCCTTGACCCTATAAATAGTTTGTTATATCTTTCACTGTGTTGACAAGATGAAAAATAACTTAGGTTCTATGGATTTCGAGCTTTATATAACATTGTCATTTATAATCGTAGACCAACTCCGGATTTGTACATTATAATATGCTTCAATAATTGGTTCATATATATAATGGAATTTCATTTATTTATTTAACATAATTGAAGTAACCAAGGTACCATGCCCCATGGCTTCTACAAGTTAGGGGACAAAGCTAATTATCAAATTAATCATTGGTTGATGGGAATGGTATATATTGCTCCTACCCCGAGGATTTGGATAAGCATGCTTCAACAGTGAAATTATTATTTTTATCATATGAGACACAACTATTTGTAGAGGTGGGAAACATATTCTTTTACCCCATTCATGCTCGTCCTTTAAATCTCCAATGCTAAAAGTATTGACAAACTTGGGCACTTGGCCCACTTGTTTTCGCGGATGATGACTATCTCCAATGACTTTGCTAACACAGTTTCACTACGAGGCATGCAAGCCAAAAACATTGAATAACAGTTCAATGTGTGGACATTTGTAGTTTGCGGCTTTGTTTAGTGGTAATTCACTTTGATCATTTGGACGCATCAAGCAGTGTGGTAGAAGCTAAAGAGTTATGGTTATTTCTTTTGAGTTCAGTATTTTATGAAAGAAATTGTGGCTAGTTTAGAGATTAATTTTTTGATATCAAGTTGTATCTTTCATGGCTGAACTTGGGAGAAATTTGTGAGTTATCACTGCAATAGCTTATTTAAAAGGTTTGGCCCATGTCAACTTAGTTATAGCTAGCATTATGTGTGCGCGCGTGTGTAGCTTATGTGGATGACCCAACATTGATTTCTGCTATACTCATTTTGGGCCATAAGAACTTTTTAAAATTCTAAAGAGGGGCATCACCCCTTTGGGTCATAAACACACAGCAATATTCATTCGAGCGGAACCACTATTTCCACTACCAATATTGTTATTGGTATTATCAATCCTTAGGAAATTCCTCTTTTGCTCAATCACCAAATTCCTCACCATTTCCCTTCCTCTCAGACTTCTCAATCCCCCACCCTCGTCCACCACCACAACGGTACGACCCCACCTATATACACCATCATGTGTGCTGCCCTATCTTCCACCGTCATGGCTTGAGGGTCACAGATCTGGCTCCCTTCACGATTCCATCGGCTACATCTATGCCTCGTCTCCCTCCGCGTGCCGGCTAGATCTATGCCTCATAGCCATTGTTGTTTTGCATTGGTTTCTTATTTTGTGTGTGTGTGAATATGGGACAAAGGAGAGGGAGCATATGAGGTGAAGGGAGGAGGAGCAAGGAGAGGGGAAATTTAGGAAAGGAGCGGGATGAACGAAAATATGATTTCATTGATAACATTGTATATATGAATTGTGTTTTTGATGTTTTATTTTTGCATCCCCCATTATGTAACAAAAATATAAACGAAAACATATTTTTATTTTTTTTCACCTCTCATATATGAAATAGAAACACAATTTCATTGTATTTCTATCCAAGGGGTAATTTTGAGATAAAACAAAATTACACCCACATGGATAATGTCTATAACAATTGTGATAGTATTAATAACAATCCCCTCATTGGTATCCCCTCATTGGTATATCACATGTCTCTTCTTCTAACATATGTTATTGCCAAAAAAAATGAGCACAAAAAAAGAAGAACGGTATAATCCCTAGAAAAAGGAAAGAAACATTTATGAAAATAATTAAAAATAAACTTATAAAGATTTTGTCAAAAAGAAATTTATAAGATAACTTTTAATATATTTATAAAGTATTTTTATTTTATTTAAATAAGCTTACGTGACAATTTATGAAAACAGATTATAATTCATATGAAAATAATTTATTTTCTATTATAAAAACAATTTATACATAACTAATATTATATAATAAACACAATTTAGCCTTGATAGTTGTTTATTCAAATGCACTCAAATAATTTAAGTTAAAAGTTGATCGATTATATTCTTTATACATATACCTAACAATGTATTTAAACTTTTTTCTATAGCACTCATCACTAATTTAGAAAACAATTAAATGAGCACTTCCTTTGCCACCTGTTATGAAAAATACTTTAAGAGAATAAAGATAACCATACTGACCAATTGCTAGCCACCACCTAAAATTGTTCGAAGATATTTGGGAAAGCAGGAATATTACCCACTTGAGTTCTCTGTCTCTCTTACATGACCCACTGCACCTCAATCCTTTCCCGTTCCTGATGTGTAGAACAATTCATGCATATATCTTACTAGTATTTATTTATATGAAAAAGGAAACAACAAAGATGTGAGAGGGAATGTAAGAGAAAACTATTATGGACCACCAACAAGTAAATGAATTGATATAGGTGGTGTTTAATTTTAAAATTAATTCATATAGTCGATTATTGTATTCCTTTTAATTTGAATATATAAATGTGTTGAGTTTGAGGGTTACGTTTCGCCTGAGATAAACTACAAACACAAATAATCAGCAAAACACTAAGAATGACACCCAAGAAGGGATAAAAAAGTGTTCCCTAAAAAAAAATGGATTTGTTAAGTTCAAGACCTTGTATTCTGCTAGTTTTATTTGGATTTTTAAAACATAATATTAGTGAGTGTAAATTGTGTGTTTGGCGACTCTCGATGAAACTTGTGTTAGCCACTTTGCTGCGAAAATAATCGAATAAATTAAAGAGCCTCTATTAACCATAAAATAATAATAACAACAACAGTGATAATAAGGAGTCTTTGATTCTCGCTGGTTATTGTAATATGAAATTATTACTTTCAGATATTCAGCTTTTCAAAGGTTATCCTTAGGCTATCTTTGAGTGCATTTTTTTTTTCCGTGTCTCATGCATGGGATCATCAAAATGATGGGAGTGGGTTCATGAGATGATTGCATTTTTTTTTTTTAACTCAAGGTATCTTTCAGTTTAGAGTTAAGAATTAAAATTTCAAAAATACTAATATTCATTTTAAAGATTAATCTTTTTCAACATATTCTATTATATACACCAACATGGGAATAAATTTTTTGACTATGTATTTAAGGGACAGTTATTTACGTCACACCATATTCATCATGATATGATTGTATTGTCATATGATTGGTGTAATCAATTTTATTATCTGCTTACTAAAAGTTTATTATTTTCAAATAATTATGAAGTGATATTTTAAAGCATAAATATTTTAATATCAAGTAATTTAATATTAATTTTACTTAAAATCTAACTAAAAGACCGAGGGTACAAGTACATAAAAACTATTAATACATTATTTTTTTGTTGAGTTTTTTGTGAGTGTGTTTTAATTCATTAGTTCAAATATATCAGATAACTCTTTTATGTGCACTCTGTGCCCGATAAAACTGTTGCACATAATATACCCAATTTACAACTTCATACTTAATAAATTCTAAGCCAAATCTTAGCCGTTCAGAATAGCATTTTTAAATTACTTTAAAATTTCTCGAAGTTGAGGGCACTAGGCACTAAAATCTTATTAATTTAATCAACCAATTAAAAGCATAAACAAGTATCTATAAACATAAGATTGTGGGTTAGCAAGTTGGGTCACCAAACCTACTTTTTCCAAATACTATTTTTTTTACAAAAACTTTTTTTCTAATGAAATTGGGTGTAGCATCATGAATTCTTGATTCATTTGCTTTGATTTCTTGCCAATTACCATACCACAACTTTCTATAATGAATGGTGGCAGACAGGTAACTAGCTCGTGGCTTGAAAGGAACCATTGTCTTCCTAATTGAGGAAAGGATATAATTATTGAGCTTCCTCATATTGATGTGGATGTGGCATGCTGTCAAGCTAAGATCACTGCAAACACCTTTTTTTTTTTTTATCTGCATTTGGTATAGCAATTTTAAGACTTTATGGGATGTACTACCATGCCCAACGCTAATTACCCAGCTATCCTACTACCAGATTTTCAGGACAAAAATGACAATCTCATGCAGGTTTATGAAAACCAGCGGGCCATCAATGTGATTGAAATACTGGATTAACGGATTAAAGTTTAACTGGTGAATCATTGATCCAATTCATTCCATATATATTAAAATATTAATTATATATAACATATCTAATAAAATATGATAAATGTATATTTTTATTTTCCAAAATTAAATTTATTGTCACGATCCTATAAATATTATATGATAATGTATTACTTTAAATTATTTTATGGGTATTATTATTAAATAATTAAAGAGACTCTCATTTTCTAGAATTAAATATAAAATTTATTAGATGATAATAAATAAATTTAGTAAAGATATATAAAAACACATAAATATTATTATATGTGAACGACATGATAATAATTAATTATTATATATTATTTTTCAATATAAAAGAATATTATAAACACATATTATATGTCATTTAATAATAAATTATTAATAATTTAACATTTTATAGAAATCGAAGGAAAAAAAAAAAAAAACTTTCCAATTGGATCAAATCGGACCAACACAGGCTGAATCACCAAGTTTCATCAAAGCTAGATCAAATTGATTCGGTTACATTTCTTGTCTTACACCTTAACCCAATCATCCAATTTTAATTACTATGATCTCGTGGTAGGACAAAAAGTAAAAAGCGGTGGAAAGTGGAAATAGCTGTTTTGATTCAACACGCTTTAATTTCTCAACTGTTATAGTAGTAACTAGTAAAAAGACAAAGATAAATTGTATTACTACATAAATTTTGTGGAAAAAAATTATACAACAAAACAGAGAAAAAAAACACAAAACATAAGTGTTGATATCAACTTAGAATTTTTTAAGTAATAGAAGCATCACTTTGAGGTTAGTCAAATTTTGATTTGTCGAAAGTTCGTGATATTTGAAGTTTGGAATTGATTAAAGTCCTAGTGAAAAAATAATGAAAATTCTGAGAAAAATCAATTCGATGTTGAACTTGAGATCAGAAAGTCAATTCTGATGAAAAAAAAAGCGACGAAGTGTTGAAGAAAAGAAATTTAGCGACAAGTTAAGATTTACGAATTCTAAGTCAAAAGATAATTATTAGTAATTATCAATATCACAACTAAAGAATATTATTCTAAAGAACAATTTAAAATATGTTTAATTAGATTTTAACATTCTTAAAAATATTTTTAAGAATTTATAATAATTAACCTAAAACGAAGAATACTCATGAATGCTTTAACCACTTTCTAGAGAGAGTGAAGAATACTCAAAAATAATTTTTTATAACTCATAACAAACACAATAATATTAGATTCTCAAGTTCACACTTACGGAAATATATTTTCAATTCATAAAACAAACGCACTCGTTTGATTTACTTTTCAATCCTTTATACATTTTAAGTCATATAAATAATTAAATTTTACAATTCTTCTTCTACTCCTTGTTTTTTCTTCTTAATCTTGGATTTTCCGCTATATTTAATTTTATCTACTTTCTATTTTATAAATTTTACATTTTAGTTCAATAATTACTTTTGCAAATATTTTTAATTTAATAAGTCAATTTAACAACTTTAAATTAATATATTTCACCTAAAAATTAGTTTTTAAACTTGTACTTAAACTTTGGTAAGAAAAAAACTTTTACTTAACTTTTCATCCAATTTTTCCATAATCAAAATCTAATATATAAACTATAAAGATTATGCTTGAATAAAATTTTCTATAGACTTATTAATATATATATATATATATATATATATATATATTTAACTTATACAAGTTTTTAAAGAAAATAAAATCATTGTAAATTTGTTCTATCTGGGGAATTTATTCATTTATTACTTTTCTGTTAATTAAAAGTCATTTTATTTTCTTATTGTCTCAGAAGAGTGGGCAAAGCCATGATGTCATACATCACCAATGTATGTTGGGGGTGACAAACGCGTCAGCACGTATGAACACAAGAAGACAGTTATATTACTCGGTCGGCGCTACCTGAACTTCCCATCCTACCCCTCAACAACCTGTAACCAACCCATAAAGTCAAACCTGACAGCTTACACCTGCAAGGGCCTTCCCGTCCTTTCACCCACCCAACTCCCCAAACACTTCAAAGGTCACGTGCCCGTGAAGCCAAGCCTCAACGCGTGCGAGCCAAAGGCTCCCGCGGTCCCCGAAACTCCACGTGTCCGTAGCCCCAACGAGTTTACCGGCAGCCGCCAGTTCCCCACCGGAGCCTCTTATATGGCATTTCAACCCCGTCGTGGCAGAAGTTTTTGATCACCAATTCCAACAGAAACCGCGAGAAAATTCCCCAGAAATCTCAACACAGTTAAACATCATCAATCAAATATTTTTGGAAAATACCACAACAGTTTTCAGCTCTGTACAACGTTGGATTTGGATCAGTTTTCGTGAGAGAATATTTGAGCATAGAAACATGGTAGCTGAAGCAGAGGTTGCGTGTCAACAAAACGTGGGTGTGTTGGATGTGAAGCATTTTCCAAATAAGGGAAGCGATGTTCACCAGATCGGAGACGCAGATGCTAATTCGCCTCCGTGTTTTGACCGAGTTCGTGCCACTGAGTCGGTCTCCGCCGAGTTACTCACTTCACAAGAAGTCAGTTTTTTGAAGAAGACCCCTTTTTTTTCATTTTTCTTGTGATTTTGTGTGTTTCTGTTGTTGGATGGCACAGATGGTCATAAGCATGATGGGTTTCTTAATTCTTTCTATTCGCTCGTTCAATCATGTGAATTTCTTGATTTCTCTTTCTGGGATCAACGTCCCTACAAAAAAAGAAAAAAAAAATTAAAACTTTTGGATCATGGGTCAGCGTGTATGTTGAGCTTAGGTGAAGATACCTGAATTCTGTTGATTTTGTTTAGGTTACTTACTTCCTTGTGTTGCTTGTTCAATTTAGAAACACGTGTTTAGTTTAACGGCTTATTTATGATGATCCCAATTGTTTGTTGGAAACAATAAGGGAATCTATCTGTGTTGATTCGAAATTGATTTTCTTGAAGGAGATAGATGTGTGTGTGGGATGGATTTTTTGGTAGTTAGTATCTATAAGGGTAACATTGTTGCTCGTCAACATGTGTTGCAGATCAAATCCTTCTAGGAGGTGTTCCTAATTTTGCAATATTTTCGAAATTGTGAGTGTGTGGTTTGGAGCATCATTGTTTCTATGTGATGAACAAGTTATGCAAAATAGTACATCTAGTCCTTCAATATGCTGATTCTTGTTTTGCTGATTTGCATTTAATTATCATTGTGTAGGATGTTAAGTCTGCAGACAGGATCTCAGATGCTGCTCTTGAATCTGCGGTTCTGCAGTCTATCCCTTGCATCCGTTCTGGTAGTTTTGCTGACATTGGGCCACGGAGATACATGGAAGATGAACATATAAGGATAGATGATTTGTCGTCTCATCTGGGATCACTATACAACTTTCCCCAACCAAGTGCCTTTTATGGGGTAATAAACTTTTCACCTGTCTCTTGATTTTGTTTAGTCATATTGTAAATTTAACTGAGATTTGGCAAATCTCCCAGGTGTTTGATGGTCATGGAGGACCTGAAGCTGCAGCTTATATAAGGAAAAACGTGACAAAGTTCTTCTTTGAGGATGTCAATTTCCCACGGACATCAGAAGTTGATAACGTATTTTTGGAAGAGGTAGAGGATTCCCTCAGAAAGACATTTCTTTTGGCTGATTCAGCTTTGGCCGATGATTGCAGTGTGAATAGTTCATCAGGCACCACGGCCCTTACTGCTTTGATATTTGGAAAGTATGTCCATATTCATACTTCACATTCTTGGTTTTCCTTTATTTGCACACTTTTAGCAGCTTACTAGCTTACATTTATCTACTTTACGCTTGATGTAATATGTGCAGTTTCATTTAATCAAATCCAGTTTCTCGTGCATGATTGGGGTGTTCTTTATCATTAGTTTAAGATTTTTGTTGCTTCTGTATTATAATTCATATTTCTTGAACCCGCAAATACTGGGGCAGATTCTGCACTTTTTAGTCTCTAATGTAAGCATAACTGTTATCTTGTAAGGAGGTATGACTTGCTTTCTATATTTGCTTTGCTGATTTCTAATATACTTCTTTCAGGCTTCTAATGGTGGCCAATGCTGGCGACTGCAGAGCAGTTCTCTGTCGCAAAGGAGAGGCCATTGACATGTCTCAAGATCACAGGCCTATTTATCCATCAGAGAGGAGGCGAGTTGAAGAATTGGGTGGCTACATAGAAGATGGTTATCTCAATGGGGTTTTATCAGTTACTCGAGCACTGGGGGACTGGGACATGAAGTTACCTAAGGGTGCTCCCTCACCTTTGATTGCAGAGCCGGAGTTCCGGCAAGTGGCTCTAACAGATGATGATGAATTCCTCATCATAGGATGCGACGGCATCTGGGATGTGATGTCAAGTCAGCATGCTGTTAGCCTTGTTCGCAAAGGCCTGAGGCGGCATGATGACCCAGAGAAATGTGCCAGGGACCTGGTTATGGAAGCATTACGCCTGAACACATTCGACAATCTCACGGTGATCATTGTATGTTTCTCTTCCCTTGACCACGTGGAGCCAGAGCCATCCCCTCCTCGCCAACGGAAGTTGAGATGCTGTAGCCTCTCTGCAGAGGCTCTTTGTAGCTTGAGGAGCTTGTTGGAAGGCAGTGCTAGCAACTGAATGTATGTACAAACACGGTTCATCAAATAATGTGTTGTTGAGATTATACCACTGTTTTTGGCTGCTTCAGTTTAGACATTGGAAAAAGCAGCCATCATTTTTTTACGTGGTCGGTTGATGTACATATCCCGGGCTGGAGGATGGTGGTGTAAATATGTATTGTCGTTACATTATTATTTTGTACTAAGGTCAATTTTTGCTATGATTGCCACATTCATGTCAAGATTCTTGTGTGTCAATAAATGGAATCTCTTAGTTTCTATTCCATTATCTGTTAGCAATTACATATCCTCATACTCATTTTTAGACATGTACCAATAGACTCCGCATGGGACTCACTGGAGCTTCAGTTTCGAGATGGTTTGGCAAATTTTACTTGCTAGGATCTAAATCCAAACATTTCTGACGTGCTCAAAGCAGGGTTACGAATTTGGGATTGCGGGTTTAAGAAGAGACCTTTAACATTATGTCGGATGCGTTTATTTTACATTAAGATCATCCACCAGAGTTATACATGATTAATTAACAGTAATTCAATCAATGTTTGGAGAAAATGAAATCTCCATGAAAATAATCAGGTATGTTCACTTTTAGAAATGTAGCCCTGCTATAAAAATCAGGACAATCATAATAAAATTTAGGTGTAGCTTTTGGCGAATGTAGCAAATCTTTCCAAACCACGTGTAAGTAAACCTTCAAGGAAAGGTTGCAGTGCCTGCAAATTATATCATGAAAGGGGAAAAACATGAGAAAAGGTTCTAAAGCGGTATCAAAGGTGAGAATATGAATATTCACATACAGCATCTATTATAACCGAGTGAGAGCCAAGAAAAACGAATAAACTAGGAAAACGTTTTACCCATTTGGCTTACTTTTTTCCTATCCCCTAAATTTTGCTAGCACTAAATGAAAATTGGAGATTCTTTCACGGTTTTTGTCAACTTAAGCTGTTAAAAACTTTTTTTTTTCCGTGTCAGATTATACTCACCGATGCCACTGGAGCTAAAAGTTGAGGAACCTCATATGAGACTGTCAGCTGTAAGGGACAAAAATGCAGTAGTTAGCGCTTGACTAAGGGCCACTGAGGTAGAAAAATGGACAAAAAAGCACTATATATTATCACTTTGTAAGTTCTCCTAATTGGTTGTTAGAAGTTAAAAGCGTGGAAAAAAATGTAAATGGGACCAATAAGAAAAATTATTACATAGGATGCATACATGTGGTGCACCACCTAGTTGTGCACTGGACTGATAGGACTAGGCGATTAGTTGGATCATTACTATTAGGAACATGCAGCTAGTTTGACAAGCACCGCTTTGTGAGAATTACAATCTATATAGGTTTGCCCGATTTTTTTCAAAAAATTGAAGCATGGGATCAAAGTATGAAACTCCGCAGATACCCATCTACGCATATACGCAACATTGGTAGATAAAAATTATCCAAGAAAGATCAAATGCTTATAAATATGAATATGATAGGGGTAAAACATGCAAAAAATTGTATAAAGGACCTTACTTCTACTACACATGATGAAGGACCTTTTGGATAGAATCGCACAGCACCTCTGTCACATGAGAAACCAAGCAATCAAAAGTCTTAAAAATACTGAACAATGTATCCATGCAACAGTCTCTTTAGTAGCCATAACATTTAATTTTGTTTTAATGACACATTAATCTAAGACAATTGCTGATGAAACCTGTGGTTCAAGTGTGAAAGCAAAAAAGGATGTGATAATGGATCAGTAACAAAAAGGGCCCACAATATGGAAAGCTTGTTCAAGAAGGAATAAGTGTGGTTCTGGGTTGAGTTAGTTAGCTTAGGTGGAAATGGTTAGCATTTTGGAGGAATGATTCACATGATGCAAGAGGGTAATTAGGGGGCCGAGGTGCATGGGAGAAGGGATGTCATGAATCTTGGATTTGTCATTGAGAATATTTGCTCTAAGGAGCTAGGCTCTGGCCAGGCCTGTTCATGGTTTGGATTAGCACAGAAAACTGAGTTGAATTTAAAATCAATACCAAACTGTTTTTTTGGTTTGGTGCACTGTATTCTAAAATTCAAACTGAACTAGTTTATAGGATTACTGAACTGAATTGTTCTTGTGCTCTGGATTGAACTGAGCTGGGAAAAAGCTCATTAAAAGAAAAGCTCATTACCTCCGGGGAGAAAACCGAATCGAACTGGAAAACTGTACTGCTCATACCAAACCAAACTAGAAAAAAGTTTGCGTGAACCAAACGGAACTGTTTCTTTAGTTTGATTTTTTTTTAACTTACAGATTAGTTTGTTTCATGGTTCAATTTGGTTCAATAATACTTTCTGAACAACCCTAGCTCTGGCATAGTGATGTGAACCCAAGAAGGCTTAGAACCTTTGATCCCACAAGCACTTGAATTTCACCCACCCCAAAAAAGCTAACAATCAGGTTTGGTGATCCCAGCCCTTGATTCTCATCACATAGGCTGTTTCTATGAAAGCTTTCTTGAAAATGAATAAAATCAGACTAAACCACAACCCTCTAGGTTCCTGTCAAGTGCTAACCATGGTTTATGCAACAAATATATTTTCCACAATAAGATAGTTTGAACAAGATACAACTAGGAATTCTTTAATCACGCTAGAAGCATTTCATTTCACATTCCTAGAGTTCACTGCCAGTGCACACTGCACAGGCATAGATTTATCTAATATCATAATGTAGAAACATACAATACGTGACACAAATAAAGGAAAGGTGGAAAAATTTAACCTAATAACTAAATAGAAAGTTTCACTGCTATAAAGGTTGATGGGTCTTTTTATTCCCATAAATTACATAATACTATGCAGTATATATAGCTTGGATGGCCACAAGTTTCAGGTCAGGCTCTAGGAGTTTAAATTCTAAAATGCGATATAAAGGATAGTCAACAAAGAAACGTGCATCTGAACTTTTCTTTGCTGTCATACATCTCAAATATCTTCACACAATGTTGAACTACCAAAATTTCCACAAAAAAAGTTAATCAATAACATGATATTCACTTAGAAAATGTCCTTGTAACTTACCTGTTTTGAAGACCTTCCATAGATCGCCAGTGGATTTTCTGATTTGGAATGGGCTGCAAGAAGGTGATATAATATGAATAACAAATACCAATTGTAACTAAAGAGAATTTATTGAGAAAAAAAAAAGTATAGTATTAGGTTGGGGATCTTTTCCTGCATATTACGAGCAAGCCAAGAGAATTCAATATCACGACCAAATGCCTTATACTTCAAGGACCATCGTGACAGGTCAGGTTTGTCTGGCAATATCTGTGAAACAAACCCAACATTTGCATAAAATCAAAATGCAAGAGGAAAAAAAAATCATTTGGATCCAAAGCAAGAATGCCTAGATGGTGATCCTAATGTCATGTTATCCTCCCTTAGCAACAAGGCAGGGGATCTTAGGTTTCAAAATACAAGCTAAATGTTTGACTTAACAAAGAAAAACAAGCAAAAACCATATCTTTTGTGTTACACTTAGCAGACAATCATTACTGATTATGACAGGCCAGAGCAAACGCAGGAAAGATTGTGCCTTGAATACTAAATTTACTAAATTACTTCACTTCAAAGTGCCTAAAGGTGTATTCTGCTCGCTTGCTTGAAATAGCTTGACGGATAGATTCTATCCCTTGAAATTTATTAGGTCCCAAAATATACCCAGATATTTTATGATGCTAAGAAAAACATAAGTACGTGTTATAAGCAATGTAAACAACTAAGGGACTTCATTTACCCCACTCCCTCACAAGACTCAATTTCGGTAATTAAGAAAATTGATCTTTAGAATAGAGGGTGAGAAGGAAAGCAAGCACACACCTTAACAGAAGAAATAAAGGGCATCCAGTTTGGGATGGCTTCGCGATCAGAATAACAAGTATAGGCTACAGAGATGGGCACATCAATCTCCATCTTAACCCTGAAATTGGAAATATTATTTTCTTATTGAAAGTGGGGAAAACAAAAAAGTAAAAACTGATAGGAATTGGAAACAACCTCGTCGTCTAATTCTAAAATGAACGAAATTGCAAGACCACCTATGACCTAACCAACACCTTGCCTGATAAAAAAAATACCATTACGAGTGGAAGATGGTTTCTAAAGCACTCATCCAATCATGCCTTACTATAGAAATGTGAAATCATGGAAAATGTAAAATTGTCACTAAATCGTATTTATAGTAGCTGAGATATGAATAGTAAATTTATAATGAAAGAAACAAAAAATGAGTAGATGATAGATATGAAAAATTAATCGGTAATAGTAATATGTAAAATAGAAAGGGAGATAGATACGTGCAATCCTGCCACTCCATGACGGGGGAAAAGCGCTTGAAGGCATGGAAGGTGGTTGAGGTTCGTTTGGAAGAAGTGTGACTGAGCTTGAAGAGGAGGAGATTGGAGGAGAGTGGAGTAGCGGGGAAGCTTGTGGAGGTGGAATTGGCGCCAAATGTGGTTCTACTTCTACTTTTACGTGATGACGACAAGGGGGTCAAAGCTTGTGTTGTTGTAATAGACATGGTTTAATTTTTCAGAATTCAGACACAGCTCTCTCTCTCTCTTCGTGAGGATTTGTCATACAAGAATCAGCATCGCACGTTCATGTTCCAATGTTGCTGTGACGCTGATGGATCCCACTTAATTATGTTTTGTTTTCTTGGTGAATACTTAAATGCAATCTTGGGCTTTTCCAATGCACGCAGCGGCCCAAACCAAATTTAATTCATCAACTGTTCAAACTTATGAGCCTTGAAACAAGATAGATACACAAATTTAACGTTTTTTTTTCAAGAATATTATTTTTACAAATATATGATTATTTTTATATACTAACTATTATATATATATATATATATATATATATATATATATATATATATATATCCACTAACATATAACTTTTTTTGTCCCCGATAAAAAAAAAACTACGATACCCCTAATCTATTGGGTCAAACTTGAATAGTTTACAAATAATTTAATTCATTTACATTGTTATTGTTTATTTCTAATTAGTCGAGGGTATAAGTTTTTTTTTTTAATAGTGGTAGTCATTAAAATTATGAGATCATGCAAGTTTGACAATGAAAAAAAGAAATTTCATATCAGAGCATGATGTTCATTTTCATAGTTTTGCTTTTCAATCATATTCTCATTGAAAATTCAGAGTAAACCGTAGCAAGACCTGCTAAACAAAAGATTGAATACATATAATCGCAACTTTTTCATCAGGCAGCAAGTTGCTAAAATCCTAAACGACAGTATAGTCCCAAATCTCAATAACATGAAATGATAACATGCAGGATTTTGATTAAACTTTTTTTTAGAAAAAAAGAAGAAGAAGAAACTGGAAACAAAGTAACACTAAAGTGCTATATGTCTAGATTGGTTAATTTTTTGAAAATAGTATTATTTTTATAATTAACTTATTAATAAGGATGGGGATAGAACGCAGCTCCATCCCTATCTATAGAAACAAATGAAAGCCAACAACTTATCAATGTTAGATTTTGTATTGTTTTACGTAACGGACCTTTAATCTTAGCATTTTATTTTAATAATTCGAATCATTTTGTATAGACACATTTTTCACCTTTTTTTTTTCAAGACAAATGAAGAGGTCAATTAAGTAAATCATCAATCAGCGACCAAAAGCCAAATCTGTAAGCAGACAACTTCTAAAGAATACAATATAACTCAAACAGAGTACCACGTTTTATTTGACTGGTCGTGTCGTGACAAATATACAATTGAATTGAATTGGCCAAGAAGACTAGAATACAAAGGTGAGAGAACAAAAGAATGATTACATCCCAAAGGAAAACAAATAAAAGAATGAAGCGATCATATTTTGTGGCAAAACAAAAAGGATATACGAGAAGAAAGAAAAGTACTTATTAATTTGCAGGTATGAACAACTTAACCAAACAATAGCCGGTGAGTTTTGGGAGAAGGAATCAATGAAGCAGGTGCAGAGTTAATTAATTAACGACGCTACAGCGGGTCCTGATCTCGCCTTGTGAGCCAGTTAGCACTTGGATGGAACCCATATGCACCATTGCCTTAGCAAACTTACGTGCCCATTTTGAACCATGTTTAGCATTGGTTAGAACCATTGGTCTCGTTGAGGGGCTGGTCAACAACGTCTGATCTGAGGTCAACAAACCACGCTGGTTCTTTAGCAGTGCGTAGTAGTTGTTGTCCAAACGGTTAGGCGTGGAAGCATCAAGCACCACTGTGTTATCACTCCGAGGCAGACACTTGGTTTTCAACGACGTAGCAAACTTGGGATCCATAGAAGGGTCTTGAGGAAACGTGGCATTGAAAGAGTACAAGCGGTCGGAGAAGGAGGAACAGTGCGAGACACCAATAGAATGTGCTCCAGACAGTGTCACCATTTCATCTGCAGACAACCCTTTTTGTTCAAAGTTACTAATGAGTTGTTGTGTGTTGAATGTTGGACGAGGCAGTTGTGACGCTTCGTCTCTGATAGAGACACGACCATCTCTGCGTCCAGCTGGTACTACATAGTTTATGCCTCCGACTCTGTTGGTGCTGTCTCTAGCAGCAAAAGCAAGAATGTCAGAACAGGACACAGTGTGAGGACACTCTGCCTCTATTTGGGCCTTGGCCTCATCGATCACTTCGAAGCCACGCAAGCTTGGGTTGTTGGCAGGGTGCTCTCTCTCTGATGGGTTACCCGCTGTGGATTCTAATAGTACAGAACCATCACAACCCTGCATATATATAGCAATATAATTAATTAAGCATCAACTTCAGAAATGGATTTGCACTATACATGACTATATTAAGATGAAGTAGTTAATTACCCTGACAAAACAATCATGAAAGTGCATTCTGATCAAACCAGCAGCGATGCCCGGGTTGAGAGAAACAGCTTTGTTTACAGCTCTTCTCACTATTGCCTCCGCAGATGGACACGTAGTTTTGTAGAAATCCACCTTCAAAGATGCGGAGGCAGATGAGACAATTAGAACAAAGCAACAGAGCATTACATGCATGTGTAGAACCATTATATTGTTGTGTGTATGTAATTTATGATTGCAGTGCACAGTAGTACTAGATGTGTTGTGTGTTTCAGCCTTCAATGACAACAAGTAGTGGGAGAAGAGAGAAGGGAGTGATATATGTGCAAGTATGTTTGAAGTGGAGGTGGAGGTTGAGAGAATTTGAGCTTGGTGAATTATATATATATATAGGTTGAGAATTGTGAATTCAGGAGGTGAGAGTAGGTCTTACTTTTGAAACCAAAACGTGTGTGTGGCTGTATCCTGCAGCATTTGATGGTGGTTGAAGCAATCTGCTTTTGAACTCTTCTTCTGGCCCATCATGCATGCTTGTGTTCATACTATTACTGTATCCACCTCTCTTTATGTCTCATTCTATTTCGTAAGTATTTGGATGATGACTATTAACAGCAATGCAATAGCCACTTGAGCTTACGGAGAACTTTTCTATTCTTTGATGGCTGCAATAACTGCATATGGCATTTTGATATAGTTTGATAACCTGGACGGCTGGACCTGGTAATGGCAAAGACTATTTCTTTTAGAAAAATTTAATTAGGACATTTCGTTTTGTCACAAGAAGAGAAAAGTCACTCTTAATACTTAATATATGTAATTGATAATGCCACAAGAAAAAAAAAATACTATAAAAACTAAGACCTTCTTCCTTAATATCACTCGGTTGACCTCAAAATACACACTCGTGCATTTGTACCTTGGAGGTATAAATTAAAAGTTAATTTTAACTTATATTTATCATTAGTGTTGAAATGTAAGTTTCATATGCTTGAGTTATTCAACTTAAGAAAATGATTGATAATTCAGTTGGATTGCCCCTTTGACTTGTATGCTTGCGTGTATTGTTCTGAAATCAATTATGCAAATATTATCATCACTGAAATAGCCTTTTAATAGTTAATTTAATTATCTTCAAGAAATTTCTTCATTTTTAATCCTTGGCTCTGATATCTCTTACATATATTAGTTTAAGACTTTAATTTTAATGACTATCACTATAAAATAAATTATATCCTTAACCAATTAGAAATAAACAATAACAATATAAATGAATTAAACTATTTGTCAACTATTTAAGTTTGACCAAATGGATTAGGAGACATACTTGATTTCTAATCAGAATAAAAAAAATATATTTAAGATTGACTCATTAAATGCAATGCTCAACCAAACTTGTTGCATTGTTCTTGATTTTGATGAAGATGGATCCACTATATTTGGTGATATGTCTTGACAAAATTGTTAAGGAATTACAAACATGTATATATGTGGGATATGTGCAGTAGTTTCGCTTGTCTTTTCTTGTACTTGAGTTGGCTAGGCTTGGCCTGGATGCATAGAAGAGCTTGTTGAATGTTACAATGTTAGATAGTAATGCAAGAAAATAGTCCAAGTCTTGCCAGTAGAGTAACACTCGTTGGAGGAGCCATCAAGGGGTGATTACCATACGAATAAGGGCAGATAAAAAAATGAGCAGCAGAGTAACACTCGTTGCTATATTACATTTCTTTCCTGACTAGCACCTTAAGTACTTGTGGCAGGTGATTAGGGCAATTAGGTTCCTGTCTCTCATCTTCCTCACAATTCTGTAACTATTTGCCTACCTGCGTGACTATTGTTATGTAGAAAACGTATCCGGGGCATTCTTATAAAATAAAGCTCATCTATATGACATTTTTTACATCTTGGTTTGTCAATCTTTATCCTTTTTGGCATTTTCGTCTGTTGATTTTTCTTTATGTTTTGTTACTCACGATGAAGCGAGAAAGAATTAAGATAAGTACGACATAGGCTTGGATACAAGGAACAAGTTGATTTTGCCATTAGATTAAATAGAGAGAATAATTGAATATTTATAGAATAAACCCAAGGCATGGTAGCATAAGTTTCCAAAAGATAAAACATATATATTACCACTGGCTTAAGGAAAGACTGTTGTATTCAACCAAAATAGTGGTCGATAGAGATGAAGAAAACTTCTCATATTTTTGCTACACTCGACAAGGATATTATAATTTTTATCTCTTGACTTTTAACTTTCTAGTTTTTCACCTACATGCAACAATGCAATATCTTAAACCATCTCTAGGGTGGAGGGTACGGGTATAGTAAGCCGAGCAGGGGCTTCCTATATATCAACGATCATGAATTCTAAACCCAGATCACCTGAATGTTTCAATGGTATAATATAATCATTTAAAAATCACGCGTCATTGTATTGGAAAGGATAATCACAATATAATAAATAGTGATACATTAAACCATACAACAAATTTGTACAAGGTTTCGTGATAGTAGTCACTTCACAAAGTGTTGGATACAATAGTGTACAGAGTTTAATATTTTACATGATGTACGAACCAAAGGTTTTTTCGGTGCTATAATACATGTAAAGAAATCCATCCTCATCCTTGAATGATCTATACACAGAGTCCATCATATTAGCTGCGATAATCACAAACACAAAAAATTTAACTTAACTACACCAACAACAACATTACTGTTGTTCACCAAAGGGGGTTAAACACCTCTGAGATTTTGCCAATGGATCAAAAACAACCACATAAGGGAACTTGATACCATACTTCAACTTGAATCTTAAGGTTTTGGGTTAAAGTGTGATGTCAAATTCGCTTTGTGGTTTATTCGGTATTGGTGTTAAATCTCCCTGGTTGTACCCCTCGATTGAACAATAATTACAAAATGGTAGATGAAGAAAGAAACCATTGGGTTTAAAATGCAAGTTTACCAGTTTGAGGCAAGGTATTCTTCACAAATACAAAGAGAGCTTTCCCAGGGGGCAGACTAAGTCTGGAACTCAAAATATGAATGAAATGCCCAACAGACAAGTCTCGAGGAACAAGGTATCTATCACAAACATTAAAAACAACAATCACGATTTCAAATTTATATACCTGCTATAGTTTATACATTTCTATATGAATTTATAAAATGTAATCACATATGCTCATAAGTCCCAATTCGATCTATATGGCTATAGACTACAGTTATCTCTTATTATCATGACTTCAATCATGCAGGATGGTCTTACTTTTTCTTCTCCAACTCAGGCAGATCGCATTTCGCATATCTTTCCACAATCACCTGCAGAAGGTAAAGAAGAAGAATCGAATCATAAAATGACCAATTTAGGGTTACGGAAAGCATGTTTACCGTTACCGTGTGGTTCTAGTTCTATATATTTGGCACATGAATCGAATCGTTCGTTATAAACAGTAGAGTGCAAGGATCAAGAGAGCTATAAGGATCCATCCACAAAGCGAGATTAAAAAGAGAATTATTAAAACAAATATTTTAAAATATATATAAAGAAAAAAGGAGAAGATGATTAGGATGAAGAAGGAGGCTTACGGGGACTCGATCGGGATATTTGGCCACAATATCCCGCGATTCTCCGAGCCTTTGTTCTGCGCAGAAATCAAATAAAGTCTCAGATGATGGTAATAATAATAAAATAAAATAGGTGATGATCAAGTCTCAGAAACGACGACGAATTGAAGTTGAACTTACCCAAGGTATACTCATCCCTGAAGCTCGAACTTCCTCCCATTCTTAGGTTGTTGTGCAGCTCAACCCTTTCTTCCAAATTCCAATAATTCTAAACACAAAACGTTATTTACGTTTCAGATATAGATGACAGGTCAGTATATTCATATAACGTAAATATAGTATATATTATATAATGATGAGAAAATAAATAATTGTGCGGGGATAGCTCAGTTGGGAGAGCGTCAGACTGAAGATCTGAAGGTCGCGTGTTCGATCCACGCTCACCGCATTATTTTTTGAAAAGTAAAGCCTTTTATGGGCCATGCAATTAAAGGAATAAGCCCAGTCTCTCACCATTCTCAGCCCATGAATGAATTTTTTTTTTCCGCTAAATTTTAGTACGACAATGTCGTTTCTTGTCAAATTTTAGTATCACAATGTCAACTTTTACTTGTCTAAAGTGATAAAAAAAAATGTATATTTCAGAGATTAAAATATACCAACCACAGTTAATTTTTAACCGGCAATTAAGATTGTATTAATTTCATAATTTGTCATAAATACTTTTTTTTATTAGGGTTGAGTACTACATTCTATGAAAAAATTATAATCATTTATATATAAAATATTACTCTTGAAATTTGATATTAAATCAAGAGTATATATACTTAGTGCAAAGATATGAAACGGTGAAAGTATGAAAATATAGGGTTCATCAAGTGGTTGAAAAATGATGAAGTGAGAAAGAAGAAAGAAGTATGAATTTAAATCTACTAAATTAATACTTCTAACAAAACTAACGAATTAACATATGTCATTAAAAAATTGGTACACAATATTAATTTAACGCGTGGTTCTAATACAAAGTTTTTTTTTTTCTTTTTTGACGGAGGTTCTAATGGAAAGCCAAAAAATTATGCTTTAATAAATAAAACACCAAGTAGTCTTAGCCAATTAGAATAATGCTTACCAAAATTTTGTAGTGCTTATCTCATCACAATCATATTGATGACACAAGCTTGTTTCGATTGAATTTGTCTCTTAATTCATTTGGCAAACGATCGATCTCAGTCAGAACAACTAGTATTGCCAAATCTGGACCAGAACTGTCGTGTGCAATAAGGACTAAGGAAGCATCGTCTACTCCAATTATCATCAACGACCACGCAAGATGTCACTGAATTCTTTTTCAATTTTTAAAAACTTTCTTTATTCTTTGTTTTTTTTTCTTTATCCAAACGTAACACTTCATTTGAAAACAATGAAATTGAAAAGAAAGAAAAAAATAGGGAAAATAAAAAGCAAAAAGATGAATTTTGAAATGTCTTTGGAAACATTAAAATGGAATAGAAATAAAATAAAACCGCAGTGTTCTACATTTTTTTATTCCCTCGCCCAAATGAACGGAAGTAAATAATAGAATTTTTTAATTAACTGATGAGTTAGAATTCTTTAACAAAATAAATAATAGAATGACTTCTTAAAAAAATGATTAAGTGATAGTGAAAATTGATTATTTGACAACCTTAGATTAGCATTTGACTGTTTTCATGTGAAATTAGATTGTTTGTTAAGGAAAATAATTGAAAATAATTTTTTATTTTATTTTTCCTTATGTTTCTCAAATTAAAAATCCTGAAATTTTTTTTTTCGTATATATTCTATTTATTTTCTTAACCTGATTGAAGTTGGCGAGAGTTGAGACTAGTGACGGGAAGGATCCGGTAACATGCACCGCGAATTTATGCTTACGCAATTATTTGTCTCTCACTCGCGCACCAACCTTGACAAATCGCGTCCCTTCGTTTGGCCGTCAAATCTAACGGCGACAGTACTTCGATGATCACAGCTTCCGGTAGCTGGTCACGCGCGGCGTTACTTGGCGTCTAGAAATAGAGAGTCTTTGGAGGAGTGTCAGTGTGATTCCGCATTCACTTGGTGTCCACTCTTTATTCCAAAATCCAAAGTCTCTCTCACCACAACAGCTACACATTTTCCTTTGTTTCATCAAGTTTGGTCTCAATCACGCACTGTTTTAAATTAAAACTACAATTTTCTAAACATATCGTTTTATTCTTTATGTTACGTCAAAATCTATATTCTATACTACTTTTTGTCAAATGCTGAAGGAATTAATCTCATACTTTGTTAACGTCTTGGCTGATTTTCTTTTCCTAGCTAAACTTTCAGAAAGCAAAGATAAATTATTTCAGGATTTTCCTTCAATTTGCTTCTCCGAATCTTTTGATTTTCAAGCTTTTGAGCCATGTTAGACTGAACATTTTGTTTTCTATTTTGTGTAGCTTGAGAAATGGCGACAGAGACATTTCTATTCACCTCTGAATCTGTCAACGAGGGACTCCCTGACAAGCTGTGCGTGCGACCATATCTCTGATGCAGTGCTCGATGCCTGCCTTGAACAGGATCCTGACAGCAAGGTTGCCTGTGAGACATGCACCAAGACTAACATGATCATGGTCTTTGGAGAGATTACAACCGAGGCCAACGTAGACTATGAACACATGCCGCAACGTTGGATTTGTCTCTGATGATGTTGGTCTTGATCCAGACAAATGCAAGGTGTTGGTCAACATTGAGCAGCAGAGCCCTGATATTGCTCAGGGAGTGCATGGCCACTTCACCAAGCGCCCAGAAGAAGTTGGTGCCGGTGACAGGGTCACATGTTTGGATACGCCTCTGATGAAACCCCTGAATACATGCCATTGAGCCATGTCCTTGCAACCAATGAACACAAGTGACAGTAGAGTACTACAATGAGAATGGTGCCATGGTTCCAGTTTGTGTCCACACTGTCCTAATTTCCACTCAGCATGATGAGACTGTCACCAATGAACAAATTGCTAAGGATCTTTAGGAGCATGTTATCAAGCCTGTGATTCCTGAGAAGTACTTGGATGACAAGACCATCTTCCACCTTAACCCTTCTGGTAGATTTGTCATTGGTGGCCCTCATGGTGATGCTGGTCTTACCGGAAGAAAGATTATCATTGATACTTATTGTGGCTGGGGTGCACATGGAGGTGGTGCTTTCTCAGGAAAGGACCCTACTAAGGTTGATAGAAGTGGTGCCTATGTTGCAAGGCAGCAGCAAAGAGTATTGTAGCAAGTGGACTTGCACGCAGGTGCATTGTTCAAGTTTCTTATGCCATTGGTGTTCCTGAGCCTTTGTCAGTTTGGAACTGGAAAGATTCCAGACAAGGAGATTCTTCAGCTTGTGAAGAAGAATTTTGACTTTAGGCCTGGGATGATCACCATTAACTTGGACCTTAAGAGGGGTGGCCATAGGTTCCTCAAGACAGCTGCCTATGGACACTTTGGAAGGGAGGATCCAGACTTCACCTGGGAAGTTGTTAAGCCACTCAAGTGGGACAAGCCTCAAGCTTAAGCTTTTGTTTGATGAGTGGGAGGAAATTTTAATCATGTAGTAGAGATTGATTAAAATTTACTGTAACCCCTATTGCTTGGATGTTTGGTATTGGAGGGGGTAAATTTTTACCCATTCAAAATAAAGTGTTTTGGTAGACAGTTTTATATAAGAAATTGTTTTCTATTTTTATGTTTGCATTTATTTAAATAATTATATGTACAAACTAAAAATAATTGAAATTTTAAGTAAGCTAAACCCTTGTCAAAATCTGTTTGTCCGGGAATAAACAAATGCAATAATTTTATAAAACCAAGATTCTTCTAAACTAATTGATTGCTTCCTCGCATTCATTTTTCTCCCGTTAGTAGCCAACCCCACTCCACCAACACCAAAATAAAAAACAGAAATAAACATCATTTCTTTTTCCTTCCAAGTTAAAACCAAGGCGAAATGAATTAAAACGTTTCCAAGGTATGGCAACATGGGTATTTGATTTTAGCTTTATTAAAACAAATTGAAGACTTTTGAAATAAATAAATCATATACCCATCTAGCCTCAAATTGCAAATACCAAACCAATGTTTTTTTTTTTAACAGGGCTTTAATGCCTTAATGTATATTTGCTCTTCAACCACAGAGCATTTACATTAAAGAAGCAAATATAAGGTTAATTTGGTGATGAAGGAAGAAGGGAGGAGAAAGGGATCGGGATTCAAATATTTCATTGACAAACAAATTAATTAATATTGACCGATAAAAAAAATTAGATGCAAATTGTCTTTAAAAGCTGTCCACTCAACTAATGTGTTGTATTATACAATTTGAAAATGGTAAACCATAAATAAACGAGCCACTGTTGCTTGCTTAAACGAGCCACTGTTGCTTACTTGCTTAATTGTCTCTAAAAGCTTGGCATTCCTTACAATTGAAATCACTTGTACTGTTGTACACATTTGCATTGACTTATCATGTAATCAAATATTTTTATTCAAAATAACTTATAATTAAAATCTTTTTAGGACATTTTTTTTTGGTGGGGGGGACTTACAATTTAAACAAATCCAAACATGCTACAAACCTTGACATTCAATATTTCAATTTAATTACCATATAAACGAACTCGTCATTTAATCAAGAGTCAAGACAAGAGTGTAAGATTCCACACAAGTATTACACTAAAATATAAATATCCAGCCAAATAAAGTTTGAAGTAGAGTTGCATCTACATACATTGTACAAGGATGGCCATTTAAGGATAACAAATACGCAAATAAAATTGCACAGTTTCGCTAATACAAAGAACCAGTCCTACAGGAAATCTCGGTCATTCAGTCTATGAACGCATCCTTACATTACCTATCAAGTTTTATTGAGTTGCAAGTTAATGAACCTTAGCTTGTTCCAAAGTCCAAATTTTCCCATCTGAAGGGTCGGAACATACATATGACTTCAGGTGAGCTTTTAAACAGAAGGGCCACACAGACACAGACTGCCGCTATTGCCACCATTGAGAGCATTGCAGGTCTGTATACCATAGACCTGCCTACTGCAGTTCTGCAAGAAATTCTGTTGTCACAAAGCTTACAGTGCCCTTGGCCACGCCTTACTTCAGGCTTTCCAATCTCAAAGATAGTGGATAACTCATTTTGCTTCTTGTTTGTATTGTTCTCTGTCATATTGCTTGGAATCTCAACCACCACATGAGCTGCTCCTTGTTTCTTGTTAATTTTTTTCTGCACCAAGTGAATGTAAGCATAATGGCCACGTAAACGGGCATAATCCTCAGGTGTCGAACCTGTGCTGTCACGAGCATTTTTCCACGCTTCAATTCCAACCTGTATTAAAAACTCCATGTTACTAATGTAGCACTAACCTGAACCCAAGATTTCCAACAATGCATAAAATAGAATATCACTTTCTATCCAGGTTTCAGGTCATTCAAAATCGGATAATACTGGTGCCTTTGGTAGGTCAACCAGCTATAGAGATTGGTTGTCTCCAAACAACACAAATTAATGATACCCAAACAAATTTAAAAAAGGAAGTATGCAATGGTGACAAAAATTCAAATACTGTAACAGCTAAATGCAGGATTTAGAAACATAATGTGCAAGAATTAAATCCAGTGATGAAGGTCCAAATAAAACTGGGAAGAAAATCTCCATAGTAAAAGAAGTCTATCCTCGGAGTGATATAATATAAAGTAACAGAAATTTTACCATGCAAGGATCATTAGTCAAAGCATCAAGTACATCCTCAGAACCATCTTTCCCGGCTGCTATATGGAGTGGTGTCAAACCAGCAGTACCATCAACATCAGGTCTAAACAAGAAGGTCTGATTCTCTCCATCAACCAGTGCCTTCTCTTCAGGTCCTAGTTTATCAGAAATATTCTCAGGAACATATCTCAAAAGCAACTCCACTAAATGCTTGCTATTTCTCCTTACAGCTTTGTGAAGGAGACCCATCTCTGAAAGCGCAAGATACAAGGAAGGATGATCTCCTGTATTTACAGTTCCATCAAACAGTAGGTTCAACAGTTTTCTCACTGCTGCACACCAATCATGATCCATGGAAAACTCAATAAGCCACTTGAACCGTTTCAATGGAAAGAGATCCACACTAGAAACCATCCTTAATTTCAACTGGCTTCTGTGAAGAAGCCAACCCATTTCATGAATAAAATCCATGGCTTGATTTTTGGCTTTGATTTTTCCTGTCCCTTCAATATCTGGATCAGTTTCACTTAATTCTAGAAGAGGCTCAAGTGTACAGATTTCTGAGCAAACATCCTCCTCCACAACAATGAAAGGAAAAAAGCTGCTACTCAAACCCTGGTCCTCAATCTAGAAAATTAACAAAAAGAAAGTAGAAAAAATAAAGCTTAGCCACATAGCATTAGTACAGCATTGCTTATCTTCAGTTAAAAATATGGCACACTTATATGGATGTATGCTAGTGTCAATAAGAATCAGATATCACAACTTATGAGTTAGGACATCACTAACACTCAACAGTAACCAGTGTGTGTGAAAGTGTGCCATAAAAGTAAAAACAGGGTAATATATGAATTTGCTTATCCTCCTCATGGAAAAATTAGCCTGTCCATCCCTACTTTTTTCGGTAGATAATTTGGGAGAGAAGAAAAAGCACCTCAATAAATCCTCTTCCATTCATCACAGGGACAGAACATGAAAACTGGACGCACTGAAGTTCATCAGGTTCTTTGGAGCATTGATCCATTGACATATGATCATCTTCACAGACCAGATATTTCCCTTCTAAAGCACACATTAACCTGAGGGAAGGTTTAATGGTCATATACCATGGTAGTTTAACAAAAGTATAGATATATTTAAACAACATCCTGGAACTCAGAGAGTAGGTCCAGGTAACTTTCTAAGTAGGTATTTTAACTACAAACCATGCAAAGGATTGACAAGTCACAAAGCAATAAAGACTACCTAGTGGCAGGGCGTATCAGGTTGACACCCTTAACAGAAAATTGAGCTCTCTTTGATGCTGGTACAGCAATTGGACTAACAGTCAAAATCTTGCTATAATTGTTACTTCTGAAAGGTAAGGAGGTATCTATGACAACTTGACCTGCAGCATGAAAATTGCGGTAAGATAACTAGTCATTATTCCATATAAATAAATACTTTTATTCCCGAATGATATACAGATACAGTTATTTCATACATAAACCACAGTAACATAACAATTACAGCAATGTAGATTGTAGACAGCATTAAAAGCCCAATAAAATAAAATTAATGCTCAATGTTGTCCACCACCCAAAGTTATATATGTGGGTAAGACAAAAGTTAGATGTAGATACAAAAAGTCTTTAACATAGATGACTTGTCATGGCAAGGACTTCAAACTTTTAAACATATAATGAACTTAGTTGATTACTGAAAAAAATTTCTGACTCCTGTTATCTTGACCCCTAACAACAACAACGACAAAAAAGACATGGCAAGAGACCATTAAAAATGAAGGCCATCTGATGCTGCACCCTGATGTGAACCCATCCATTTCTCCAAAAAGTATCATCTGAGACATCCAACAGCCTATTCAAACTGGAAGTCAGATCATAGCAAAGCTGCAAAAAAGGGGGGAAAAGGCGTGTAAGGTCAATGGTGTCCCCTGTTAAAAGTACTAACCGCATGTAAATAGTTTTAGAAAAAAAAGGCTTACTTCCTCCCACAACGCCTCAGCCTGACGCAGATAAATGGTCAAAACAATACAACCAGGCCGTATGTAGCTCTCCATATCAGTAGGACTGTGAGATAACCAGTCAAGAATCTGGCAATTGAAACCCTCAAAGTGTTATTAAATATCACATGAAAGAAATAAATTGCAGTTACTCTCAGTTGCTTTAGAGAGCTTAAAGTACCTGTGCTCTAAGTACAAGAGGAAAATCATTTGGCTCTTTACCGAAGAGCTTAAAAACAATTCGATCTGTGCGACTCTGAATGATGGAAACAAAAAACGAAACATTAAATGGCAAGAATCTCAATAATAAATGAAATGTAAAAAAAAAAAAAAAAAAAAAAACATTGTTGAACAATGTAGGTAAGAAAAAGGGAAATAATTATCAATATTTATTAATTTATTTTTTTGTAATTTCATAGGTTTTCACTTAGCCACACCACCAAGCTGGCACAAGACAGCACCAAAACATCCTTTGTATTGAAAATCACATAATCATGGGGATGAATTGTTTGTTTGAAATAACAGTATGAGCAGAATGTAGAAAAGCCAATTCAAAATAATGCAGCAAGACCAAGATACCTGAGCTTCTCCACTGGAACTGGAAGGAGACTGGGCAGATGCAGAATCAGAATTTCCACTTGTTTGAGGTGGACTTGATTGATGGGAATCTTGTTGTGCCCATGGGTAATCAAGAGAGCTAGTCACAAGATTTGTAGAGACGGGCAATCTTTCTAAATCTTCCATACCATCATCTGAGTCAATATATATGTCATTCAAATCAAAATTATTCATCTTGATCTGTCCAGCGGTACTGTCTCTGGCTTCTGAGTAGGCCGGAGGACTGTTTGACATGCTGGGCTTTATAGAAGATGTAATTTGCTGATCAGAAGCCCCAGCATCATGTGCATGCATCACTTGTTGCTGCATTTTAGCCATAGATACAGTTTCATGTTGTCTTATATTGGATGGAGAGCCTTGAGAACCATTGGAGAATAAAGTTGACATCATCTCTGACTTCCTTGATGAACCATCTTCTCTCAACAAATTCTCTGGTTCTCGCAAAAGGTTAGCTATGTTCTTGCCCCCTTGTTCACCATTCTGACTAGCAAGACTCCTCAGAATATGAGTTAGTAGATCCTGATCTGTAGTCTGATCTGACCTGTCAGCTATAATTCATTAAAAAAAAGTCATTACCCATCCCCTAAAAAACCTCAATCATAGCAGAAATACAAATCAAAGAAATAGATGAGAATAGTCATATCAAGCAAACAAATTAGATGTCATAAAACCAAAAGGTTCCAAATGTCAGTCTAACAATAAGCCGCAGTAAATAAGTGCTTCAAATAATTAATCAAATGAGATCATAATCATAACATCACACATGATTGACACTTTTGCATAAGCAAAATATTTTTACCATCCCCCAAAAATGTATTGCATACAAATTGCAGAAAAATACCTATTCTCCAATGAAGGAGAACAAAAATTATTAGAGCCTTGAATCTTTCCTTTAGAGAGGCCAATCTCAGGCCACTTTAACAAAGATGGGCATAACTCATGTCAGTTTTAGAAAACCTCAACAATAAGATGGATTTATAAAGCTCATTTAATTACTGATTCCATCAAAGTTCCTCATATATCTTACAGTTAATTGGCATGCCCACAGGCATCAGATTATTATACGTACTCACAACATCAAACGCTCACAAATTATTTGACAAAACAACTCAATACCACTAGGAATTTCCACTGTATTATGGAGACATAGTGCATAATATTAATCAGTGGTGAAAATAACCAGGCTATTAGCAAGGCCTAAAAGCACTAAAAATTGATTTCATAGTGCACAATATTAGTCAGTGCCTAGTGATAAAACAAAGACACCAATTCAGAAAAACATCAAATAGCAAATAGTCGCCAGGTCAGAGAGCTAATTTAGACTTTTATTACTTTCTCCTCAGCAAAGTTGAGAGAACAGAAAGGTAATTAAGCTCGACCAGCAATTAAAGCACTAAAAATTGATTTCATGTGCTAATTGCAAAAGTAAATATTACTCACAAGTAGCAAGAACAACTTTCCAATGCATAAGTACTAGAATTTGAAAATTGAAACTCATTGAAAAGGTCCAGTCTTAGGAACTTAGGACTTTATGAGAGTTTAATAAGACAGAGCATCATATTGACTCAATTGAAGAACATTTGTCCCATATTTTGTCCGTCACCATATCCACAAAATCTTATTAGTTGAAATTAACCTTGTGATGAGGGCTAGCTAGGTAAAGTTGACTAGCACATAAAAACCAAGCTCAAACCATTTTCCTTGCTCTCTTCTAACCGGCTAGACGTTCTTCCTCTTGAAAACTAAACATATCTTACATATCAATCATTTAAGTCACCTTATAGAGCTTAAAGCTCAAAATTCAGTCCCTGCAAAAGCAAGGAAGAAAAAAACGTAAAAACCACTGTTTTCCCATCCCGTTTTCCATATGACACACTATTTCGTCTGCTACAGCCACTATCCCAGCTGCTATTTGAGCCATTACAGCCACGACACTGAACTGCACCATTACAGAGGTCCCTGTTCCACCATGGCGCTATTCTCAACCACAAACCAAACCAAACCAAATTCTTCAACATGAAGTGGAATAGGAACTTGAGGAAGGAGATAATTTCCTCAATGCATCTCTCCACTGAAGCAATGCACTGGCCCAGTTACAACTTGCAACTAATTTCGATTGGAAATTCAGACTAAGCCTATATTTAACATGTCTTGCATGACAAAATACAGGTTTTATAAAACCATATTTGCGCAACTGATCAAACTACCTTCCTGCAGCTATTAACATGGCAGTAATGTATAGGAAGGAATAGTTTAAATTATACCATACCATTCATCATTTCAAACTAGTGAGACAAGAATCAAGCAATGCCATACAAAATAATCAAGCATATAACATGAAATCAACTCCTATTGGCTCTAGTTACAAAGATAATGATTTAATGAAATACTCACAATGCATATTTGAAAGTATCTTCAATAAACTTATCAACAGATAGCTACTAGTCTGATCATCATTTAATGAACTTCCATTAGGAACAGCTTCATGATTTGTTTTCCTTCTTCGTTTATTATGCCCTGCCAAGCGTCTTCGGCAGCTTCTCTTTCCTTCATCAAACTCTTGAAGTAGGTGAAACCTGTTGATTGAGTAAGAGAGGGTTATTAAATAGAATGATTTAAACATTAAATGTTTGCATGAAAATAAATAACAAATGATATTCTGCTTTGTTCAGATATAATTTACAATTTTCAGTGATTTGCCACATCTTGATATCATAATTAATACCATTTATTCCCTTTATACACATTGTATATATATGAACCCGGTAAATAAAGAAGGTTAAATTACCTACTACATTGTTGACAGAATCTCTGCATTGCATTTCCCACAAGCGCCCTACTGGCCTTGGAGTGCATCTCACAAACTTTATGCCGTCTGTGATAATCCTTAGCTTTGCTCAGATCAGCACTGCAGTCCTCCACCTGACAAACAGCTCGATTTGAAGTACTTCCCGACACTCTACTTTTCTTCCCATTCGTACCGTCCCAGCTCCCAACTTCCCTATCCACCACTGCAGAAGCATGGCCACCAAGCTTTAAACTAAGAGTACCCCCTTCCTCATTCAACCCATCATCCTCCAGCACAATAACTCTCCTTTTCTTGTCCCCTTCCTTGTTCGCCTTGGGATCCCTAGGATCTACTTCCTCAGAGGTGGAAGAACTGTTGGAGGGGCCTCCGGCCACCGGGATCCCGGACCCAATAGGGAAAAATTGCTGTCCCACTCCAACACCATCGGCCGGCACCGGATTCAGCCGGCTAGCGATGAACAGATCACCATCCCATCTCCAATCATTCAAATCCCACTCTGAGGACCTCTTCCCCACACCCCTCAAATCCGAGGAAGCACCCACACCGTAAAAATGATAAGCCTCAGCTCCAAATTTAGCTTCCATGGTCAAAAACACAAACTACACAACTAAATTCAGTTACAGTACGAAATCAACAACACGGAATCACAATCAATTAACCTTACTTCACCCCCAACAGTCCCAAAAATAGCAAACCCACGCAACCATGATTCCAATTCAGTCGAATCCGCATGGCCACCACCAACACTTCCAATTTCCCAAGTCAACTAGAGTAACACAAACCTAGCTCAGCTCAAGTACCGCGACAGACACAACAACCTTCTTCAACTAAAAATTATCTAAAGAAACGCCAGGAAGAAAAAATTAAAATAATAAAAAAGGTTAGAAAGTAAAATTCAAGAAGAAATTGATGACGAAGCGAAGACAACGGTCGTACCGGTACGTGAGAGGTTTGGCGTGAGAAGCATAGCAGATCGGCGGCGAGTGGATGTCGGTAAGTGCGCCACGCAAATTGCCAACAGGTTCTGTGGACGGAAACGGTGCTGTTATTGATGATGATGATGATGGCGATGTGAATGTGAAGTTTATTTCTTTTTTATTTTCCCTTTGAGAAGGTATGGTACTATTATTCTATGGAAAATTAAAAAAAAATAATAATAATAATTCGTGAATGGTGGTGGGATTGGGAACAGTACACCCCACCAAGCACATAGTGGTGGGGCCAGTTGCACCCACTGCGTGTCCCTCGCTCTTTTTACGTTATGGAAGGAGGACCCATACCAAAACCAAAAGATAATCAAAGTTTATATTGGATTTAGTACTTTTAAAGTAATATTTTAAATTTTATAAATTAAAAAAATGTCATCAAGAGAATAAAATTTTAATAAAGATAATTAATCAGATTTTTTAACATAAATTATTCTGTGGTTAAAAAAAAAAAAAAAAACAAACCAAAAAGATGTCTTTGCTTTCCTAACGATGTACCTGGCTGCACCAGATCCACGCCGTTCATCTTTTCGGTAAGTAAACGTCACATTCTTCCACTTCCCTGCAACAGTTTTTTCCTTATCAGCACCACATGCCAAACCACGTGTGACCGCAAAACGACACACTCTTTTAGTTTTACCCCTCTCAATCTCATCATTATTAGTGGTACCACTGCATATGTTATGTCCTCTAATGCCCAATATTTTTGGTCTAATGGGATTATAATTATGATACTATCTGCTATGTCCAACTCTTAATTGTGTCATTATTTCACATGGATTTGTTAATTTTCCTTTGCTCTTAAGTTTTGACTCCACCTTCGTACCGTCAACGTCGTTCACAGATAATATAAACCATAAATAGAAAAGGGAATTGATAATTATAATAAAAGGAAGAAAAAAAACTGCTCTGAAGTTAATTTACTTGACTGATAATTTGTATAACATTCTGTTTAAATAATAATAAAAAAAAAGATAATTCGTATAACATTTCTGTCATTTCATACATAAGTTTCGTGAGGTGAACACATTTCTCTACGTAAAAGTGTTTTCTTTTTTTAAGGAGAGACTTACAATAAGAAAAGGGCAAAATATATAAGTAAAATTATTCTTAAACATTTATGGGAGTATTTAGACCGTGAGAGAAATAAGATGACGGGAGATATTGGAAATTAGTATAATTGATTATATAATGTGAGAGAAAAAAATGAAAAGAAATGACGAGTGTTGATAAAATGTTTGTAATGTGTAACTGTTTAAATATCAGCACCCACAGTAATAAAATAAGAAAAGGAGGAAATATACTATGAGATTATGCATTCACAATTTATATATCTCAGAGCTTAATCCATTGAGTGACTCGATAGGTTATATGCATTTTTTTTTTTATCGGAAATACTCAATTAATAATGAAAAATTTTCCTTGCAAACAAATGCAAATGTATTGGGTATCTTTTTCCCCGTGTTTATTTTCATGAATGCTGTGGAATTGGAAAGTTTTTTTTCTTTTTCTTTTTCGTATAAACAAATCTTGTAGCTTGGAAAAGATAAAGTTTTTCACGTCCTTTCTAATATCATCCATTCTTTTAAATGGCTTTTTGTAAGTTGTGTGTTGAAGATAATGTTTTATATTTATTTCTTATAATAAAGTTCCTTTGTCATTTTTTTATAGGAAAGTTCATTTGTCATGTTTAACCATCCAAAGTTCGATTTTAGGGAAGGGGGCTAAAGTTTTAACTTCATACGACATAAACAAATTTCAAATTATTCAAATATTTTTAAATTTAAATAGATATATAAATAAAAATAAATTTAAGTGAATAATAGATGTTTTGTTATTGATAATAAATATTCTATTATACTGTATTAAATATAAAATAATTAAAGAGATAAGACTTTTAAAATTGATGAAAATTATAAATTTATTTATTTAAATTAAAATGCAACATTTTTACTTATATGATATATTCAAACTTAAAATTTAAAAATAAAATTCAAATTATGATTAGTAAGATTATAATTATTTAAAATTTCAATTCATCTAAAAGTGAGGACATTTGATACCATATATCAATATCTAAAATTAAAATTAAATATATAAATAATATTTTCTTAAAAAAATATATGGTATTTTTTACGTGGAAAAATTATACGTTTTTTACTATTTAACAAAGAATGACATTTAAGATATTAGAAATAAGGGGAATTTAAATCAAATGGCATTTGATTGATTCAGTTAGATGCATGAATTATTATATATCTAATGATTCAATTCTTATCATAAAACATAGTTTAAGTCTAAAAAAATCATAATAAAATAATATTAAAAAAATGCTATATTTCTCAAAAAATAATGCTACATATTAATAAACTATATATATATATATATATATATATATATATATATATATATATTATTAACAAAGTGCTATATTTCTCAAAAAAGAATGCTACATATTAATAAATTATATATATAAAATTTCATTTCAAAGTTGTCTAGGTTATTTAATAAGATAAATTACCCATAATAATAATAATAAACTATTTTTAAAAGTATTACTATCTTTTTCATGAAAAATTAATTCAAGCACTTATAGTACAAAGAAAATTACATTATAATTCAATAAAAATAATAATTATGTACAATAAGTTGAAAGTGTTAGACACGTACTCTCTAGTACACTCATTTAAATATATTTTTTTGAATGGATTAAAATTTATTAAAAATTATAAAATAAGAAGAATTATTAAATATGAAGTGAAACTTATAAAAAAATTATTTTTAATAAATTTTAACCAATAATAAAAAATGTATGAAAAAAATTCCTAACATTCCTCAAATAAGTTTATTAACTTTAACGTAAATCATTCAAAAGTCACACCTATTACAATTTCTTATTGATTGGCATTACAAAAACCTTTTCATAGTCTCAACTCGTAAAAATTAAACTATTTTTTCATAAGATTATTCCTTATCTTTAAACTTTAATAATTAATAGAAACTGTCACACCGAATGAGTGAATTGACCGATGCAAATTATCTTATTTTAATCAATAATCTAAAATTCAAACTTTTAAGTATAATTACAATAAATATCTGAATAATTTTTTTCCACATATAATAGTCTTACTTGAGTAAAACATAATTAAATGTGCATATATCTAATCATATGTTCATTACATAATCCTCCGTATTTACTCATGGCATTATTTTAAAATAGTAGCAATGCATACTTTTTAATTTTTTTGACGGAAAATACATACTTTTTTAATATATAGTATTATTTTAACAAATTCTTATTATCGATGAAATTTCATATTGGCCTGGATCGTTAGCAAAATCTAAGCTAAAGTTATTTAACATGGCTAATATGAAATTCAAATATACTAATGTATATATTTTTTAAAAATACTAATACGAATTTGTTTTGCATAAAGTGACAAAATTGGAAACTACTCATATGTAAGTCCATTTTTTCTCTTTTATTCAATTTTCGGCTTTATTAGAAACAAACCACTTGTTTCGTAACCAAATCAAAATAAAAAATACTTAAATTTGACATAACACAGTGAATTTGCTACAATTTTTTTTAGTCTCAACTAGTCAGAAATTATTATACTATTGAAAATTATCAAAATTTTAATAATTACTTTAAATATTATATTTAATATCTATTTAATTGATAATGTGAAATTTCTTATACTCACAATATATCACAAATAATCTCGTGAGATTTATCTAAAAATGCAATATGGTTTGAAAACACATGTTTCAATATTATTATTGTGAATTTTGTCTACTTATATTGTATTTATTTCACTGATTAAAAATTTCTTCCTTTAGATATCATAAATGTGTGACTTTAATCCCATGAATTTTAATTATGTCAATTGAATTTCTCATATATATATATTGAAAAATATCTAATTAACTCAATTTAAATTTGAGAAACTAAAATCATAAATTTGTAAAACCTAATGAGTCTAATTGACACAACTGAAATTTGTAAAATTAAAATCACATAACTACAATACTTATAGGGTCAAAAGTATAATTAAATCTTCTTTTTATTCTCAAGGTGAAGGGTAAAAAAGCTATATTCTCATACAAACGTGTGAAGTTACTCTTTAATCCACTTATAAATTGCATTACAGCTTATTTTTTATTTAAATTATTTTATATTTTAAAAATGGTCCTACGAATGTTAAAATATGATTATACACATTTTCAAATGGTCCTAGAGTAACATTCCTAATAATAATATTTATGGAAATTGGAAATGCAATATCGTACCTTAAAATAAATGCTCATTTGAAACAAAAATCACATACTTACAACTTTATGGTGATATTTGTTTCAAAGTACATGTTATAATATTGCATTTCTTGTTAAGAATGGCTTATTTTTATTTTTGTATACTATGAATGATGATAAAAAGAAATAAGAGGAAAAAAGGTATGTGGTAAGAGTGTTGTCTAAGAAAAAAAAAATTAACACTTAATAATTTGTGTATGTGTGCTTGTGTTAATAGTGCCTTAAGTGTTTTCTTTTTCTTTTTTTCTATAAGATATGTGTGTTTGACAAAGAAGAAATGATGAATAAGGTGAGTGAGAGATCATGGAGTGCTTATGCAATATGTGTGAGTGACCTTATAGCATTAAATAGGAAAATAAGTGGAGAAAGATTGAGATTATATTGTTGATTATTTTTTCTTGTTATTAATTTTTTTTTATTTTATATTGTTGGTGTGAAACTTAATCGATTGATCATTTATTTTGTCAGTCGATTACCAACGAGTAATTATCCTTTAGGCAACTGATTTAAGAAAGGAATTTTGTTACTTGATAGGATTCCTAATCCATTCAAAAGAGTTTTTTAGGGGTCATTGAATTGAAGTTTTCATGTTATCTTTTTCCTATGAAATTTGTGGTAAAGAAAAACAATAAACAACTAAAAGATAAAAGGAAATGTGATAAAGGAAAGTTGTAAATAAAAGATAAACGACGGAAAAAAGTAAATTTGATTTGATTAATTTTGGTGAGGAACATTTTTTCCCATTTATAATGATCAAAATAGTTACAAAGAACTACATATTTGTTTGCAACTGGTTTCCACGTTCAAATTTTTCCTCCAATTTGGTCTTCCTTGAAATAAGTTTGATTCAATTCTATTGTGCTAGCCAATAGAAATAACCGTTGGTCGTTAGAAACTATCATTAGTCATTAAAAATGAATCTTTTGATTGTTAACCATAAAAAAATGACTATTTTAGTCCCTAACCATTGTTAGCATTGAGCCAAGCTAGAACCCACTTAGATTGTGCAACAATAGTTGACAACCATCGATTGAATTATTCTACTGAATTATCCAATAAACAACTATCCTCAATAACAAATATTTTTAGCACCAAAATATATTAATTTTAAATTAAGTTTATACATTATATATAAAGCTTAAATATTTGTTTGTGACTACAAATATATCACTTTTTTTTCTTAAGTTCATTTTTTTTTTCATTTTTGATCCCCATAATTTTTTTTTTTCATTTTTAGTCCTATATTAGTTTGAAAAAAATACTTATTTAATTTCTATAGTTGTACAAATTATACTTTTTAATCCTTTTGCTTAAAGAGCATTCATTTTAGCCCCTATTAGCCCCTATATAATCATGTTAAGGTCCCTAACAATATAAAATATCAAGAATTAAAAGGTAAAATTTGTATAATGATAGGACCAAAAGAAATCTAAAAATATTTACATAAAGAGTAAAATAGATGATTTTTAAGTATAAAAAAATCATAAAAAACATACTCAAACTAAAAAGAAAAGATATTAAAATATAAGAATTAAAATCATATTTAAGTATTTGTTTTATAATGATTAACTCTCCTCTTTCTTCCTTGAAAATTATATGTTTTTGTAATGGACATGATTTTATCGGTGAACATGAGTATTAGATGTGTGTCCAAATTCCAAACACATACTCTCTTTCCCCTTGTTGCACAAGGAAGAGTTTTATTTTTTTATTTAAACAGAAGTGCGAACAGCCAACAGGGAATTATGAATACCATTTTCCCAATCCCAAGCACATGAATGATGAACCCGTGAAATAGAGGAGTACTATTAGTTTTTTTTCTTTTTCCCATTATGTGGAAACAACTAGTGAGTACTCGTCTCTCTCACTTGCATGACGAGGCGAGCCCACAAATCCAACCAAAGGCGCGTAAATATTGTCCAAAGTTGCCTTGGGCCATTTACTCAGCGAGAAAGTCGTATATATTATTTACTCCAGACACGATAAGTGGAGCACACCACTACAACCTGCCAAACTAACAAACAACGTAACGCTGACGCAGAGAGAAGAATTTAATTTGGAATTCCTGTTCTATCTTTTTTTTGTTTCTTTAATTATAATTAACATACTATAAATAATCTCGCAACATGCATGAGTCTGTTTTAGACCCCCTCCGAACTGACAGCCTTTGTTTTATATGTTTAATTTAACAAGTTTTCGCGCCGCGGCATTATTGCTAAGAACATGTCTAACTCCATACCTTAATTCGTGAGATTCGCGAGATATTGGTCACGTTGCAATGTTTCATGACAACAGAACGAAGAGGGATTCGATTCCTTCATCACCATCCATAAGTAATGTTTGCTTGATGAAACCAAAATCTTCCAGAACTATTTCTGCATTGTTAACGCAATAATTGCTTACTTAGAATTAGTGTGTTGATTCCCAAGGATCGAGAGCATGATTGATAGACAATATCTAGCCATAATATGAAAATTCAAAAGGGCTTTATGAATCTATTCTCAAACTTGTCACATTATTTTGTCTACAAAATAACAATATTATTTCATCTAAATTTTATTTTATTAAAACAAACTGTTACATTATTAGTATCATCTATTTTTGATTTGTTTGATCAACTTGATTGATATATGTGAAAAGTTAGTTGACATTCTTTAACATAGATCAAGTTCTCTATTAATAGCTTAGTTCAAGGGTCTCGTACGTTTAGACAAGTCCTCACACTTATAACTTAGGACACAAAGGGTTGTGGATTATCTTGAACCTGGACTGAGTATTTTGTTAGTAATTTGACCGACGATCTTACTTTTAGATTATAACTCGTCTACAATAACAAAAAATCTCTCTGTGTTGGCTAAGTTGTCTGATCTACACAATAACTCAATCATTGACACTGATTCCAACTCTTTCCTTCTAAAATCAAGTTGAAACTTGTAAGATTATATTTTTTCTTTTTTCAAATTAGGATAACCCAATTAAAGAATAAAGTCTCAAATGAGTCTTAAGTCATGACAACGATTACTTCAGTTCAAATTAGGCCTTGTGACTAGCCTTCTAGGTTTATTCTTTGACAAGTACCTACAAAATGATAATTATATATATTGAAAATAATAATATTAGTTTAATTCTATAAAAAGTCTTGAAATCACAAGCATTTGACGAAAAATTGAATGTTATAGAACAAGGTGGAAGATTATTTTTAATATTTCGTTCTTTAATTTATTTCAAAACAATTCTCATACTCTTATAAAAAGGAAAAAATATGTTTTAAGTTCCTATATTTACCTAAAATCTTATTTTTAATTATTGAAATTTTATATTTTCTAATTTAGTTCTTGTATTTTTTTAAAAAAACTTATTTTTAATCTTCCCTCACAAAACTCTCACCAACAATGCATATTTTTTTATATTTCATTTTTAAATTGATTAAAATGATGTGGAAAATTATTATTATTTTTTAAAAAGAACTTATTAATATGTTTTTCCCGTACACATAACTTTCAAGTACTTTAATATTGTCTTTGTTTTCATCGTCATTTTTCCACCGTTGTTACAAATTTATTTCCGTATTTTTTTCTGATTTTGTTTGTTTTTAATGTTGTTTTCATGAATTTACATAATAAATAGATAATATAATCTATTTGTCATATAAAAAATGAAACAACATCATTTATGAGAAAAGACTAAAAATAAGTTTTTTTAAAATACATAAACTAAATTGGATTATATAAAATTAGGTGGACTAAAAACAACATTGCATTCGAATGAAAACATCTTCTCTCGCATAAAAAAATAAAATATAGGAAATTGCTCGCGCAACTGAGAAAAGAAACGCGCGTCAGTGGGGCACATGAAATGTTTTTTTTTTTTTTTTCCTACAGGAGTTGTGCTTCTTTCATGCATGGTGACTGGTGAGCGTTTACCTAGTCCTTATTGACTTGCTCAATGCTTGATTGTATACGAGTTTCTGAATAACCGAGTGTTTCTAGTATGAATTGTCAAGTTAGGTTAGTTTAATATCGTAATTAATATATCAAAGTCATGCATGAATTAGACAAATGTTTCAGCTGATAGTATTTGCCAAGTTAAATTCTTTTATTCAATTAAGAATCTCATTTTTTTTTTTATGAAACACAGTCTCAATTTAGTCTTATCATATTTAGATTTTGGCCTCAAGAAATTAAACATATTGATTTATGTTATAAAATAAGCATAAACAACTAAAAAAACAATAACAAAATGTAATTGATCAATATTAAAGTGTACTAAACAAGAATCTATGCTACATTGGAAAGCTAATAAAAAATAAAAAAATATAATTAAATTCAAGTTTTTTTTGAAACAAATATAACATAAATAAGTTTTTTTTATGTGTAATCAAATTTCAATACAAGATGAAATGTTTTTTTTACAATATTTTAAAAGCATGCATATTTCATGGGTTCAATTCTAGATACTTTTTAATTTTCATTTTATTTAATCATTTTCACATAAAATGTCATGTTAGTACCAATATATGATATCAAAATTAATGTTTGACTTCAAATGATCAACTTATGAAAAAAAAAAATTTAATCTAAAAAATAGAAAAAATAAATGTGTCAATTTAAAAATATGAGAATCAAAATGATGGATTTAAAATTATATAAGATCAAAATTATAATTTAACCTATAAAAATTTATTTTAATCACTAAATAAATACATATAAATCGTTGCCATACACACATGTATGCACACACATTATTGAGAAAAAATTATTGGATGTTATAGTGGTCATATAAAGGTGAGATGACTTCTTCTTCTTTTTTCTTTTTACAATGGAAAGATATTAAATAATAAATACAAAGATAAAGAGTTGCATCCTAGCAAATGTTTTTCTTAAATTAAGAGTATTTATTTCGGTTGGTTGAATAGTAAGCATAGATGATTTTTTCTACTAAATATGTGAGTTGTTGTAAGTTATAAATCCTCTTATATATTTGAGTTTAATTCTTATAAATAAATAAAAAATATAATTTTCTTAACATCTTTGGTTATTCTCAAGTGATTTCTTCAACATGGCTTGCTAGAAATGCTTGGCCAACGATCATTAATACTTTTCTAAAATAACAAAATCAATTTTCATAATTTACTAATAAAAAAGAGAGTTTCGATGTAAATATGTAATTTATATTAATTAGATGCACATAAATTATATTCATCAACTTAAACCAATTTCTTCAAAATAAATTCTACTAAATTTTATAACAAACCTACGCTTGCTAAAAAAAAAACAAAAACAAAAACACGTTCAGTCTAACGTGGCGCGGCTTTCACTAATATGTTATAGTTGTTAGTGTGGTCCAAGACTTTTCTAAAAAAGATAAATTGAAAATGGTTTATCGGTAGAAGTTAGAAACGCGATTTTGAACACATAAAACACGCGTTAGAAGTTTTTGTATGACAAAATAATTAGTGGATGTAACTATCCTAAAGTATGATTACATTCTTCCGAAGGATAGATTAAAATAGCTCTGAAAAGATAGTATACCAAACTTACTTTCTAAAAGATGAAAATATTAAGAATCCCAGTGAATGCCACAGGATTATTTCAACCAATTATCAATGATCACATTATAGAACTGAGGATTTTTTTTAATCTATTTTAGATTATATATATAATCTACTACTTTATGTCACCTCAACTCGAAGTAATTTAAATACACCAATTTTTTAAAGCAAGCTAATTAACTTTTTTTTTATATAAGAGTTTCTATTAATAAATTATTTAACTCATATTTAATATAATTATTAAACAAGTGGTAAGAAATGATTGTTTATATAATCAATTTTTTTAATTTTAAACAAATCAAATTACATATGACACAAAAATAATATTTTCTTAAAGTAATTCATTAACTAGGAGGATAATAATAATTATAGTCCTGACAATTTCATTAACAAAACTTGAGATTACTAATTGAAACACGGCGAGGCCCAGCCAGAGCAATTCAGAATTTACTGTACCCACCAGTGTGTAGTGTGTACCTGGCAAGTCAAGTCTGGCTAGCAAGGTCGGTGTCGAACACGTAAAAGAGGCATTTAAATACATACACCATGAATCATTATACTTATACTTATTAGTTGTTGATAAAAATAAAAATCATTGTAACTCATGTCTAATAATGCACTAATAACTCTGTAACACCACCTTCATAATTCCGATTCCAGTTCAAAGCGACTCAAGCACTTGTTCGACTCTTTTATCCTACGCACTCCTCCCTGCTTATCCTGCGCATCTTTCACCTAGATCCTCCCCTTCACTCCTTCACTTTCCTATTTCAGGTACTCATCGATCTATCACACTTACTCTTCAATGTCTCTTTTGCGATCGCCTTTCCTTTTATGGATTACCGTTATTTTATTTTTTATTTTTATATTCCTACAAAATTTACCTTTCCGCCGGTAATAACTTGTTCCGCGTTTCACTGATCTATGATTGATATCTTGGTCTTTAGTTGCACTTTGCTCTGATTGGCTGAAAGTGTTTCGATCCGTTTTTGTTTGCACTGAGATTTTGCTAACCAAAGCGGTGAGCTTACCATAGTGGAAGCCGATACTGATTTCACGGCCGTGTAGTTTTCTTGCATCATTTCTTGTTCAATGATGATGGAATTATGCAAATAATTTGGAATGTAATAATCTCAGTTTTCTATTTGATGTTTTTTCTAAGAGTTAAAGCAGGGTTATGTTGCGTGTTTTAATTAATATGAATCAAATGAGTGGAAGCATTGCGTTGCTTCCGTTCAAATTTTCATATCATGCCACTGAAATGAAGCTATGCTGAGATAAGAAAGCCTGAAACGGCTGTTGAGTTCAATGACACTAGACTCATGGATTGAGTTGCATGTGATTTGGAATGTGTGCCAACTGAAAACCAAATACACTTAAAACTAGAACTCATTGTAATTGGAAAGAAACCACACAGAATAGCACTATTTCCTTCCTTCTTTCCTTTAGAATTGATGAAAGTTGCAATTGCCATCGGGATGTATCTTCTTTTGCAGGAATAAACATCTTCATTGATGGATTTTTTATTTATTTTTGATAGACTTTGTATTCAAGATTAAAAATTAACAGTTGTTAGTATGATTTAATGGTCTATTGGATTATTTCAGTGGGAAAGAATCATGAGTTGTTTCAGCTGTTGCGAAGAGGATGACCTCCATAAGGCTGCTGAAAGTGGAGGACCCTATGTTGTAAAAAATCCAGCAGGTAATTTGGCTCATATAAGCTAGAGCAATGAATCAGGGATGATGTATATGGTTTGCAACTCCAAGCATTCATGCATCTTTGAATGATCTTTCCATGTCAATTGGATTGGATATGTAATATGTGATTGAAATGCTTCATTATGAATACTTCATTGTTTTAATTTGTTTGATGTTATTTTACCTGAAAATTGAATTTGACCAAGTTATTGTGATAAATTCTATTATGCAGGGAATGATGGAAATTATCATGCTTCTCAAACTGCAAAGCAGGGCACTCAGCCTGTTAAACCTCAGCCCATTGAAGTTCCTAATATATCAGCAGATGAACTGAAAGAAGTTACGGATAACTTTGGTCAAGATTCTCTGATTGGAGAGGGATCCTATGGAAGAGTATATTATGGTGTTCTTAAAAGTGGGCAGGCTGCAGCAATCAAGAATTTGGATGCCAGTAAACAGCCTGATGAGGAATTTTTAGCCCAGGTATGTATATGTGGCATCCTTGGCTTTATATTTTTTTCTTGTCAGTTGATTAAGTTGTTCAATTCCCATAAACCCTGTTGTTTTTGAACTTTTAGGTTTCAATGGTATCAAGGCTGAAGCATGAAAATTTTGTTCAGTTGCTTGGATATTGCATTGATGGAACCTCCCGTATTCTTGCTTATCAGTTTGCATCTAATGGGTCTCTTCATGATATTTTACACGGTATATAGTTTTGCCTTTCAATTGGTTAAATACTTAAACTATAACTATTAACATCTCTAACAGTTAATTGAATTGCTTTTCTACATGTTAGAAGAACTGAGGAGATTATAGCTTTTGACATTTTTTTTTCTTTTTGTTGCCTCGAGAGGCAATGTCACACTACTCGAGAGATATATTAGTCAAGTCTGTATTTTTATTATTTATAAATGTTCTCATAATTGTTGTTGTACATGCAGGCAGAAAAGGTGTTAAAGGAGCACAGCCTGGTCCAGTTTTGACATGGGCACAAAGAGTAAAAATTGCTGTAGGGGCTGCAAGAGGACTTGAATACTTGCATGAGAAGGCTGATCCACACATTATTCACCGGGACATCAAGTCAAGCAATGTGCTAATCTTTGATGATGATGTTGCTAAAATTGCAGATTTTGATTTATCAAATCAGGCTCCCGACATGGCTGCACGTCTTCATTCTACTCGTGTCCTTGGAACCTTTGGTTATCATGCTCCGGAGTAAGACATGATTATCAACTTATCAATTTCCTTTCTGCCACAGTTGACTAAAGTCAATAAACAAACATTATATCTGGAGAAACAAACTTTTGATTATATCTAGTGCCCTGGCCTCAGACTGCTGATTTACTATCTGTCTAATCTTGTGGATGCAGATATGCAATGACTGGACAATTGAATGCTAAGAGTGATGTATACAGTTTTGGCGTTGTCCTTCTGGAACTTCTGACTGGAAGGAAACCCGTTGATCATACACTACCACGTGGACAACAGAGTCTGGTTACTTGGGTACTAGTTTAAGCTATATCTTATCTTTAATCCCCTCTCCCCTGAACACACACTCCAGTCAAAAGGAGGAAAAACTAAAGTTTTTTATTATGGTCTATTGTCGATTCTAAAATCCTAGCTGATGAAACTGATGACAGCAATTGATGTATATTGTTTCAGGCTACACCAAAACTCAGTGAGGATAAAGTCAGGCAGTGTGTTGATACAAGACTAGGAGGAGAATACCCACCCAAAGCTGTTGCTAAGGTGCTTACTTCAATTTAGTGTATTTTTCTTCATTTTATTTTATTTTCCCATTCTCTTGCTAAGGTGGTATTGAATGTCCATGAAAATATTCTATAGATTATATATTATTTGAAATTGTATGCATATGAATTGGAAAACTCTAGAGATAGCATCAGAATTCTATTTTTGGTTTAGGTAGTTTATACTGAATATGCAAAAGACCAAATTTTGAATCTAAAACTGTTGTATCATTCCCTTTAGGTGGAAATTTGTTGGATATATTAATTAGTTGAGCAATCGGAAGACAATGTCTTTATGTTTTTTATGATCTCAATTTCAGTAAGAGTCATTATGCTAGAGGAAAATATACAAATGTTTTAATGTAGAAACAGTATACAATTTTTTCTCTCTTTGGGAATCTTTATTGAAACACAGATTCCCAGAACAACTGTCCTTATTGATAAAATATTTACTTGAACAATACTCATGGATAACAACGTGATACTTGGTTAATTACAGATGGCCGCTGTTGCTGCACTGTGTGTGCAATATGAAGCTGATTTCAGACCAAACATGAGCATTGTAGTCAAAGCTCTTCAACCTTTGTTGACTGCACGACCTGGACCTGCCGGTGAAACACCAAATTAATCTTTGTATCACTTTCTCTCTATATTTGTGAGTATGTGCACAAGTGTGCATGCAAAATATAAGAGACTGCTTCAGAAGCTGGTGGTAAATTGCTCAGACATGACTCTATATCCCATTGTTTACACTGCATTCATTTTGTTCATAATCCATGAGGTTCTTTGCGGTTTTCTTGCTTTTATTCATTTTATTGTATTTGCTTTCTCTATTTTTTCCCCCTTCTATCCTTTTACTTCTGGGATGATTGTCATCTTTACGATGAAGTGTTGGGAAAAACTACAAAACAGAATTGTGTATACTCAAAGCTAAGAGCAAGTCAATGGACTATCTCTACTGGAAACAGTTATTCACCAAGAGCCGTTCTTATCAGATTGATTCTTTTAATTTTTTCTTAAACTGTTTGTCAAATTGAGACTTGTATAAATTACTCATAATTTCAATTCCAATGTTTTAGGAAAAAAAAGAAAATATCGTTTCACTGCTGAATGTTGTGGTTGTTGTTTCGTTTGTATTTAATTTTTTAATCATATAGATTTTTTATGCTCGAATGATTTGTGTTATCTTGCAATGCAAAGTGTTTTAGGATCATACAAGTGTTCTCTAAAGTGGGATCATACAACTTTTATTATGGCTTCTATAATTTTACACATAATAATGATTTGGTTACCTCACCTACCTGTGATAAATTGTGTCTAAATAAGGTTTGCTTTGCACCGGTTGTACGGTGAGGACATGGTGTCGTTCTCCTCTTCTCTGTTAGGTGTTTAGATAAAAAATAAACAGGAGGATTCTGATTTTTAATTGAAATGATTTCAACGTATTGAGAAGCCTTGGAAACAAAATGGAATTGCAATGACCTATTCTTTGTCTCTCTCCTTTATTCTACGTTTCCTATCACTTGCTCGCACCGCCATTAGTGACTAGATTTGTGACCACTGCGAGGAGAAGATCTTCTGATTCGAAAATGGTGTCCTCCTCGTCTATCCTCACTCCCCGAACGGAAATTACCATGGAAGTTTTAGGCGGTGGTGTCAAGGTGGAGGAGGAGACTGCGGTGGAGCGAATCTGACAAAGAAAGAGAGAGAGAGAGAAATACCTTTGCCATGAAAAATTATCAATTAAAATAAAAACTGGTATCCCATGCTTTGTGTACATGATACAATCTCAAGATCTCAGCCATTGATTATTTTATGGAATTAATTAAGTTTTTAATTTTTAATTTTTTTAAATTTGATTTTTAGTTGTTAAATTTTTGTTTGATTAAGGTTCCTTAAATTTTTTTCATTAAAATTTTTAGTCCCTAAATTATTTTTATTTGATTGATAAAGATTTTTTAACTTTTTTTCCTTAACCTTTTTAGTTTCTAAATTTTTCAATATTTTTATTTTTAGTTTTTAAAATCTTATTAAATAAATAAAAATAATCGATTCAAATTTTGTTCACGGATTAAAAATTAAATTTTTTAAAAGTTAAAAATCTTCACTAAATAAATAAAAGTTTAAGGACTAAAAATCTTAATAAAAAAAAGAAACTTTACCATTCAAACAAAAAAGTTTAGAGATTAAAAATCAAATTTTAAAAAAATAAAAAATTAAAAGTTTAGTTAATCATATTGTTATATCCAAGGATTTGAAAAAACTTATGCATAGTTGGAGACCTAATAAACTTGTGCACGATAGAATTGACCATGCTTAGAGATCAAACCAAAATTTATAATAAAATTAACATCGATTAATCTACATTGAAAAATTTAATTAATTATTTTTAAGTGAATTTTTTCTTCTAATTATATTTTTTCATTCACAAATATTGAATTCATCTATGTTGAGTGTTACTTAGACCAACAGGATGTTGGAATTTTAGGATATAATTTTTTTAATATACTGTTTACTATCAAATAAAAATAATCAGTCTCATTAGTCAATAAATCAAACTTAGGAGCAGGTAACCCTTATCGTCTGGCTAGTAGAGGTGACAGATTTGATTTTCAATTTGCTGGTTAAATCCATAAGGTTATGAGATTAAAATTACCGGTTTACATTGTATATTTAATTACAAATTTTATGTAATATTTTTAAAAATTCACGTGATATTTAATTAAAAAAATCGTGTGACTGAACTGTCAATTTTAATTAAATATCTTAAAATTTTCACATTGAGTGTTTCCACTCCGCACACTATCCCGTGTATAATTTAGACTCAAATCGTCTTTATAATGCACTAACCTTATCCTCTTAATTATATTAATGGTAACAAGTCATTCAAGTCCACCTGGCCACAAATAATCGTGCGGGTTTGCAAAACCAAAGGGCGACTTCAAAGTATCTATGGACTGAAAAATGGTCCAGGCCTCAACTATATATTCTTGGCCATCACGATGTAAGCAAACATTATCTACCATCAACTCAACACAGAAATCTTATTCAGGAAATAACAGCCTCACTTATTATAGGAAGATTATTTTCCATCATAGCAATAAACCGTTGTTCAAGAAATAGTGGTGTCCTAATTAATCCTTCCTCCTAAAATTTCTGAAAACCAACGTGAATTCTGAACACTCATTCATCTTGAGGCTGCCCCTTCTCATCAATTCCAAGAAGATAGAAAAGCTTGCTAAACTAGCTACCTATATAAACTCCTTTGAATCATTGTAGTGATGTGTGATTCATACATACAAGAATATACTAATCAATTATATATATATACATCATCCTCCCGTACAAGAAATCAATAAAAGGGAGGAAATCTATATTTCATCTTTCCTATTGTTCTATCATTATATATAAAAAAAAAATCTCAAAAAGGAAAAAAAAAAAGAAAAAAGAAAAATGGTAAACGGAAAAATACTTGTATCTGGAGTTTCCCTAATCCTTGTGGTGGGTGTTGCCATCGGTGTGGTGGTTGTTGTTAATAGAAAGGACACATCTGATCCTGAAGTAGCAGCTCAGCAAAAATCTGTGAAGGCAATGTGTGAAGGCACCGATGACCCTAAACTTTGTCATGATACTCTTAGTACCGTGAAAAGCTCGAGTGTCTCAGACCCAAAGGCATACATAGCTGCTGGAGTGGAAGCAACGGCGAAGAGTGTGATCCAAGCGTTGAACATGAGTGATAGGCTCAAAGTGGAACATGGAGACAAAGACCCTGGCATCAAAATGGCCCTTGATGATTGCAAGGACTTGATCGAATTCGCGTTGGACAGCATCGAGTCCTCGGCTAATTTGGTTAATGAACACAACATTCAAGCTTTGCATGATCAATCTCCTGACCTCAGGAACTGGTTGAGTGCAATTATCTCGTACCAGCAATCTTGCATGGACGGGTTTAACAACGGGACAAACGGTGAGGAAGAGGTTAAGAAACAATTGCACACAGATAGTTTGGACCAAATGGGGAAGCTCACTGGCATAGTCCTTGACATTGTCACTAATTTATCCAAAATCCTTCAGAGTTTTGACCTCAAGTTGGATTTGAACCCGGCTTCTCGTCGTCTTCTCGAGGTTGATGCTGAAGGGTTCCCTACGTGGTTCTCTGCTGCAGATCGCAGGCTACTTGGTAAGATGAACCAAGGAGATGCACCCCCACCCAATGCAGTGGTTGCCCTAGATGGTAGTGGCCAATTTAAATCCGTTAAGCAAGCTATTGACTCCTACCCTAAGAATTTCAAAGGCAGATTCATTATTTATGTTAAAGCTGGTGTTTATAACGAGTATATCCTTATTCCCAAGAAGTCAGAGAATATCATGATTTATGGTGATGGCCCTACCAAGACCATTATTACTGGTAACAAAAACTTTATAGATGGCGTCAAGACAATGCAAACTGCCACCTTCGGTAAGTTGATTAATATCATACATACATTCTCTCTTCCATATCCTTTTTATTCTTCTTTTTTCTTCCTATTATATCTCTTAATTTCAAGATATCTGAATGGATTAAGTTAATCTTTACCTAACGTATCGTTGAGATTTATTAAATTTTTTAATGTAAATTGAAAAACTTGACCATGTGCGTGGCATGTAGAAATTAATCGAATCATATGTTAGAAAAAGAAAAGAAACACTAGAGATTAATTAGAGAGAAAATTCTCTTTATTTATTTGACACACATGACTACATGATTTTGGTGTTCTATTTATAATAAAACAACTCATAATCATTACATAATTATTTAATTAAGACACTAAATAGGCATAGTGTCATAACCCTTTCAATATATAACTACAAAAAAAATAAAATTCTTTGATTCTTATTAAGTCACACTCATTTATCTTCTAATAGTAATTCATAGTCCTTTATTTTCTATTTACTATTATTATTTCTAACATCTCCTCCCTTAATTAGAAAGTCCTCAATTAATTTTTTTGCACTCCAAGTCTTGCTTTCAATCTTCTAATATCTTCAAATTTGAGGGGCTTAGTGAAAATATTTAGAACTTGATTTTGTGTTTTCACATGAAAAAACTCCACTTCTTTCTTTTTGGCAATCTTTTTCCCTAAACCTAAACACTCATTTAATTTGACTTCAATTGGTTCAAGACTCTTAGGAAGTTTTGATAACTCAAGTATCATTCTTCTTGATGACATTAATTTCATCCTCCATGGCTTGTCTTCACCTTTTGTCTTTCATATTTTCTTCAAAGGTTAAAGACTCATTGTCAACAAAAAGACAAAGCAAATCATTTATATAAGTTCAATTTCATCTATATATCTTGAAGACTTCTCATTTTTCTTGGTCTTTCACTTGAACTCCTTTTGGAAGATGATGCTTCAATCAAATTCTACTTCTATGCTTATATACAACAATCTTCCCATTGCTTGGATTGTACAATTTGTAGTCTTTTGAACTTGCATCATAACCAATGAACACATGCATCACACTCCTATCGTCAAGCTCGAATCTTCATTGGTCAGACATATGAGCATATGAAATGCTCCCAAAGACTTGAGATGATCAACTCTTGGCTTCACTCCATTCCATGCTTCTTGAAGTGTTTGGCTTTTGACATTCTTTGTAGGAGAGCTGTTAGAAAAATAAACTCCATGTGGAATAGCTTTGGCCCAAAACTTCTTGGGCATAGACTTAACTTTCAACATACATCTAGTCATATTAATAATAGTTTTATTTTTTCTCTCTTTACTAACCCATTTTGTTGTGTGGTTCTAGGAACCATTATAGGGTGGTGAATTCCATTATTTTCATAAAACTCATTGAAGTTTTTTGATGTGAATTTGCCACCTCTATTGGATCTTAGAGCCTTGATTACATAGTCACTTTCCTTCTCTACAAGAGCCTTAAAATTTTTAAAAATTACAAAAGCCTTGGATTTTTGCTTCAAAAAATATACACAAGTCTTCCTACTAAAGTTATCAATAAAGAGCAAAAAATATTTTTGTCAAATGAAAGAGGATCAATTGGTCCACACACATTGGTGGACACAAGTTGGAAAGGTATCTTTGCTTTTGATTCGGCTTCTTTGGGAAAACTTTTTCTTGCATGCTTGCCAAGAAGACATGCTTCGCACAAATGATTAGGATGGTTGATGTGAGATATCCCCTTCACCATCTTCTCATCTTCTCAAACTTCATATTCTAACACCATGCTTCATCTTTTATGCTAGCCTTTAAGCATTTTGCTTCATTGGTCTTAATGCTCAAAGTGAACATTCTATTTCTTGACAATTATCTTTAAGCCGCAAATAATTATCTTTCATGAGAACTTCATACCCCTTCTCAACAAGTTGTCCCAAACTCAAAATATTACTTTTTAGTTTAGGAATATAATAAACATCATTGATCATTTTGTGAGCACCATTTTTTAAGGAAATTAAAATGATATCTTTCCCTTGGATTTGTACCTTGGAAGAATCATCTAAGGAAACATTTCCCTTCACCTTTTCTTCAAGCTTCACAAATTTCTCTTTGTAACCGCACATGTGATTAGTTGCTCCATTGTCAAGATACAACAAGTTGTCATCATCATTTTCTTCTCTATTATGTGCTAGCAATAGTGCTGACTCTTCATCTTCTTATTTCTTATCAACAAAATTGACTTTTTCTTCAACATTGGATTTACACTCCCGAGAAAAATGACAATGCTTATGACAATTATAACATTCAATATTGGCTTTACACCCCCATGAAGAATGACCATACTTATGGTAATTATAGCATTTAATATTGGCTTTACACTCCCATAAAAAATGATCATACTTATGGCAATTGAAACATTCAATGTTAGATTTATCATACCTAATTTCATTTGTTCTTCCAAAATATTGTCTCTACCTCTTCCTCTTTCATAACCTCTAGTGAATTGATAACTTCTTTCATTATTATCACAATTGCCACGATCTCCTCTTCCTTGGCCATGTCCACATCCTTTTCCACAACCACATCCTCTTTGGCTTTTTTCTCCTCCATTTTCTTTCAAAAAAACTGGCTTTAAGAACTTGCTCCAAAGGCTCATTGTTTCTTCTTTTGAACCTTTCTTCATATGCTTGAAGTGAATCCTATAATTGGTCCACGATCATTGACTCGATGTCTTTTGACTCTTCAATTGCACAAACCAAAAAATCAAATTTTACGGCTAAAGAATGAAGAATGTTCTCTACAACGTGAACATCTTCCATATTTTTCCCATAATGCTTCATTTGGTTCACAACCATTACCACTTTATTACCAAAAATCCAAAATTGACTTGGACTCTTTCATACACAGGGATTCAAACTCTCTATGGAGAGTTTGTAGACACACCTTTTTCACCTTGTCAACACCTTCAAGGGATGTCCTCAAAATCTCCCAAGCTTCTTTGGAGGTGGAGGCATTGGACACCATCTCAAACATGCCTTCATCTAAACCTTGATAGATGAATGTAAGTGCTTGTTGATCATTCTTCTTCATCTTCAACAAAGTCTCTTTCTCATTTTGTGACAAAGAACCCTCATTTTCATGTTGTCTATAACCTTTCTCCACAACCTCCCAAGCATCTTGGGAACCTTGCCAAACTTTCATGCAATTACACCAATTATCATAATTCCCTTTTGTAAGACTAGGAAATTGAAACAAGTTTGAGTCATTGCTTGTCATCTCTCACCTCACTAGTGTTTCACTCCCTTCACCAAGTATTTCTCACAATTTGAAACCTAAGCTCTCATGTCACTTTGTTAGAAAAAGAGAAGAAGAGACTAAAGATTATAGGAAATATTATCTTTATTTGACACACATAACTACATGATTTGATGTTCTATTTATAGTAGAACAACTCATAAGCATTACATAATTATTCGATTAAGACACTAAATGGACATAATATCATAACCCTTTCAATTCATAGTGATTACAAAAAATAATATCCCTTAATTCTTATTAACTCACACTCATTCATCTTTTAATAGCAACTCACAATCCTTTGTTTTCTAATTACTATTATTATTTCTAACATCATAATCATCTAAATTCTAGAAGTGCATTATTAACTGATTCTGCGTGATTATTATGCACACAGCCAATACTGCACCTGGATTCATCGCAAAGTCAATCGCATTCGAGAACACCGCTGGCGCGAAGAAGCACCAGGCAGTGGCATTCAGAAACCAGGGAGACATGTCGGCCATGTTCGACTGCGCCATGCACGGTTACCAAGACACATTGTACGTCCACGCGAACCGTCAATTCTACCGCAACTGCGAAATCTCCGGCACCATAGACTTCATCTTCGGAGCATCTGCAACCTTAATTCAGAACTCAAGAGTCATAGTAAGGAAGCCAGAAGCAAACCAATTCAACACAGTGACCGCAGATGGAACCAAGCAGAAGAACATGGCCACAGGAATTGTGCTCCAGAACTGCGAGATCTTGCCGGAGCAGGCTCTGTTCCCTTCAAGGTTCCAAACGAAATCGTACTTGGGGAGGCCGTGGAAGGAGTTCGCGAGAACAGTGGTTATGGAATCGAACATTGGCGACTTCATTCAGCCAGAGGGGTGGACCCCTTGGGATGGGAACCTGTATCTTGATACGTTGTACTATGCTGAGTATGCTAACGTTGGACCTGGTTCTAACGTTCAAGGAAGGGTAAAGTGGAGGGGTTACCATCCCAATATTAATAAGAACGAAGCTGCACAATTCACTGCTGCCCAATTCCTCAGAGGTGGACCTGCTGGAGATGCTGATGGTTGGTTGAAGGCTACTGGCGTTCCTTATACTATTGGTTTCACCAAATAGGGCATCATACTGCAGCCTAATCTTGGGAAGATTTTTTTTGTTATTTTGTGTGCAAATTAATGTGTCTATGTAGAATAAATAAATTAGCTTTGTTTTCAGCACAGTTGTTGTGATTCTTCTTCCAAGCTAGGGTGGAATCATATCATATCTTGTACAAATTAAACATGAGAAAACTGTACAGCTAATACATGTGAAATTTTTATATTGTTTTTTGAAAAATGACCTCATAAGTGTATTATGGGGAATCAATATATGGATATTCATGCATCTTAAACACCAATCTAATATTTTTTCTCTCTCTCTTATATCATATCACTTATAATTATATTTATACTTTTTTTTTCTCCCAGCATGTCAAAATAGCACAAAGGTATCTATACATCATTATCTTCTGGTCTAAGATCGAGTTATATTTGATCAAAGAGAGAGCATTACTTATTTGCATGAAGAAAAAAAAATATGAGAAATAGAAAATTGTAAACTAAAAGTTAAAATATATTTTAATTTTTAAAAAATAAAAAATTGAAACAATTCTTAAAAACTATTCGCTGTATATATGTGTTATACATATTTTTTGGATTTTTTTATTTTAGAAAAATATTTTTTAAATCCAAAAAACAAAGAGTCCTTTTTGCTTACAAGAAAAACAAAGAATTCTTAATAATAAGGTAAAGGAAAAATCTTGATTTGAGATAATTGTGTAAGAGCCGGTTTTCAGTTGGCAGTTAGAACTTGTTAATTTGATTACGTGAAAAAGGAAGTAGAAATGATGAAAGTAAGATGGAAATAATTATTTTTTTTTCTGTTTTTTGAATAAAATGAAAAGGAAATACAAAAATTTTGGTGGATCCCCGCGTGAAAATAATTTCCTCCCAAATTAAGCATGAAATCTTTCCTTTTCTTTATTATTCACAAAATAATCTTTCATTTTCAGAATCTGTCACTGCATGGAATTGATTATTGTGTAAGTGATTTTTTTAATGTTTTTTTGTTTTAATTTTTTAAATTTAATAAATTATTTATAATATAAGAATAAACAATAAATTTAGTGTCTGAATTTGTCATACATCTCTTTCAAAATGTATTTTACTACTCAATTTAGTCATTTCATGTGAGAAGTGTTACAGTTAATAATAATTTATGCAACAATTTATTGAACATTATATTTTAAATTGTTTGCCTCTCTCTTTTATTCTATCGTTCATTACATTTTAAATTTAAATATTTTTTTCTTTCTCTCTCTTAATTATATATGGATTATTTTATTGCACAATTTTGTTACAGGTATAATTTCTCATTCATAAATGAGATCCGTTTCCTTTAATGAAATTGTAAGCATAATGTAGATGACACGGATGAAGATAGGATTTAAATGAAAGCAACTTTTTGTTTTTGTTTTATCCTTTCCTATTTACTCGTTTTATTAATGATCATCAATTGATTCACACCTGGTTGAACTAATTAAATTGGAATTTGTGTCATAACATAAAATATCTTAATTACAAATCTCCTAACGTGTCATCATGTCGTGCTAAAATTTATAATAATAATAATGTGTCATAATTACACATTAAATTGATTTAAAAAACTTACAAATTAATTTAAATAGACAATCATTAATTATATTTAAAATTATATTATTATGTGCAGATTTAGTTCTTTTATCTAGGTGAACATTTCTAATCAATTTATTTTGTGAATCTCTTGAAGATGCCACGTGTAACTTACTTTTTTTTTAAACATTTTCATTTATTTCTTTTATATATAATAAATATAGAGTATATATATATATGTATAATATAATATAATATAATATATCAAATATGAAATATAATAATAATAATACTATATTAAAAAAATTAAATGAATTAATATCAATAATTTTTTGAAATTATTTTATTTAAAATATTAAAATATATATTATACAAGTTATCAAACATTCAAAATATAATTTTTAAATTTCGTTTTTATGATATTATTTTAAAAAATAAAGTTGACCAATATATCATATTTAAAAATTTAGGTTATTTAAATCTGGAAAGAGAAGTATAAATAGATCAAATTCTTATAAATTTTAAGATTGTGATTGTGCTAATCAATAGTTAATTAATAGCTTGATGTGTTTTTTTTGCTGACTTTGGGCTCGTAGTAAGTGTTTTCAGATTTGGAAACCAAGTTTAAAATGTAAACTAGAAAACTTCCCATTTTTCCCACTTTTTTTTGTTCTTAATTTTTCTACCATTAATTTTATATATTTATATATATCATCCCCTCTGATTAATCATATATCACCCCCTCCCGAAGAAGAAACCCACCAAGAGGAGGAGATTCATATTTCATATTTCCATTGATTATAATTTCTTGAGAGAGAGAATAAAAAAAGGTCACAACAAGAAAAAATGTTGAAAGGAAGAAATTAAAGTGCTCATCTCTAGTACTATTTCTCTTATCTTCTTGGTGGTTGTTATTGTTGTTGTCCTTAATAACAAAAAGCACAAAAATCATCATCACGAAGTGGAAGCTTATCATCCAAAGTCTGTGGAGACAATATGCGAAGGCAATGAAAACTCCAAACTTTGTCATGAGATTCTTAGCTCTGCTCAAATCACCAACACCTTAGACCCAAAAGCCTTCATAGTGGCTGCAGTGGAAGCAACCACGAAGAGCGTGATCCATGCGTTGAACGTGACAGATTGCACCAGTGGAGCTTAGCCTCAGTGCTGACGCTGGCATCATCAAAATGGCCCTTGATGAATGCAAGGACTTCAAAGGCAGATACATTATTTATGTTAAGGCTGGCATCTATGCGAGTACATCTTGGTTCCTAAAGAGTTAGTTAATATTGATCTTATGTACGGTGGTGGCCCTACAAAGACCATTGTTACTGGTAACAAAAGCTATGGAGATGGTATCAAGACAATGAGAACTGCAACCTTCAGTAAGTATTGCATTCTTGAAAAAAACAGAAAGCTAATATTAGCTAGGTGTTATGATCAATGTGATAAAAAGAGAGATAGATAAAAGTAATAGATGTTTGAAAAGAAATAGATATTTAAATATCATTGTCCTTAAAAAAATACTCACTGCTCGCATATGCATTCTTATTTAACTGGTTTATTAAAACTTGTTTGGTGTAGTTTTTCAAGAAATAGGAGTTAATAGTAATAATTTTTCATGCTTTTTTTTTCATTACCCTTATATATATATGTTCCTTTTTATAATAACAAAGTAAAAAATAAAAACTTAAATTTTAGCTTTTCTATTTCTTTTTTTTTCTTTACAAGGTGAGAACTGATCAAAGATGGTAGGTTTATAAAAAAAGCAAGAATACATTTTTAATTGTACATAATTGTCGAATTGATATACTAGCAAAAGACCTGCGATTTCACACTAAATAACATTGCTTTAGTGTGATAAGGTCCTACTTTACCTCCAAATTAAATGAGCTGACATGATGGAAGTAGGATTAATTGAGTGTAAAATGGAAATCCCTAATATCTTGTGTGTATAAAAAACCACTCTTTACAAAAACGTAATTAACATGCTCCACTTATTTCTCATTTCTTTCTTCCTCTTTCTGGCTAGATGGTGTATGAAAAATGTTACATGAATATTCCTCCCATTCATTAAATAGCTAGAGAGAAAATAAATATATAAATTTAATAAGGTTTATGATGTGATAGGAAATAAAAAAAAATAAAAATGTTTAAAATAATGAGATATTTATATGTCATTACTTATGATATATATAGTCGGTTAAGATCCAATTTAATACTTTCTCTTAAAAAAAAATCCAATTTAATTAATTGATACCAAACAGTATGAGTTGTTAATTAATTGGTACTAACTTTTGATTTGTCTTATGTTTTGTTTCTCCAACGTTAACATTATCTCAAAATTACTATCATTTGCCTTATATCATAGTGCAAAATATGTTTACTGATCGGTGCCTCACAAGTCACTCCGCTGGTGGTGTTTGATTAATGTCTTCATGCTGTTCAACCTCAAATGTTAGCGGATGAAGTTGGAATTCAGTTTATTCATCTTTTGTAATTTGCTTTGCTGTTTATTTTTTCTTTCTAAAACAAAAAAATAAATATGCTGAGAGATGAGAGAGATATTGGAAATTTAATGATGATGAAAAAGGAAAAATGAGAGTGAATTTAATGTTGACGAGAGCAAAGAGAGAAATGATTTTTGAATTTATTAGAATATTCTTAAATTATATCTACTAATACAAAGGAGGTTATTGATTTTTTTCCTTCTAAAATTTATAGGATTAAATGCACTCATATTAGAAAAAAAAAAGTGTGTGCATTAGTACATCCATAAACAATATATATATATATATATATATATATATATATATATATATATCATATTAATTATTTTTAATTAAATAGAAGTCTCTTAATCTATTTTAAATAAATCTATTGTAAACCTTTTCAAAATAAAACTCCGTCTATTTTCTAATTAATTATTGATTATTGATGGCTCATTACATAATTCTTTTTTCTTTATTAGTAATACTTTTTTTTGGATTGCTGTTTTTTTTTTTCATGCTGTTAATTTGAGAAATAAGGAAGGAAAAGTACAGGGGAAAAATGTGTAACGAGATTTAATCCTAAAAAAAATAGAGGTAGAAAATTTATAAATCTATTTAAAGTTATTTTTTAACTGTTTTTTCTCCACACCAGTGATTCATCCCTGAGACTAGCTAAACAAAGTTGAGGTCCATAACTGTGAGGAACGTATTTAGCGAGTCGTTTTGTTCCATTTATGGTAGAACGCCACAAAACCAAAGCTTTTCCCCACGGAACGGGTCAGTTGCCGAATGCCCTTATTTTTAGAAACTATTATCACGTATAAATACAACCCTACTTTCTACGTGGTTTCTCATTGCAATCTCCTCAAACACTAGCAAAGGGAAGGAAAAGTACCTTCCCCAATAACCCTTCTCTCCGATTTGGCTTCTCTCATCGGAGGGAAACAATCAATAAAGAAAAAAAAAACCCACAAAAAGATTATAACAAAAAAAGTATGAAAGGAAAAGTACTAGGTTCCGCAGTTTCTCTCATCCTAGTGGTGGGTGTGGTAATTGGCGTGGTTGCTGTAGTTCAAAGCCCAAAGGGCGTGAACAACAACAACAATGGAGGAGAATTGAAAACCAGCAACAGGGCCGTGACAGCGTTGTGCCAAGGCTCAGACGACCAGAAACTGTGCCACGAGGTTCTGTCATCTTCGAACAGCACAGACCCAAAGGAGTACATCGCAACCGTGGTGAGAACCTCGATGGACAGCGTGATCAAAGCGTTCAACATGAGCGACAGGCTGACGGTGGAACACGGCAACAGCAGCGCCGGAATGAAGATGGCTCTGGAGGATTGCAAGGACTTGTTGCAGTCCGCCATCCACGACCTAGAGGCCTCAGGCGTGTTGGTCAAAGAGAGCAGCCTACAGGACGTGCACCAGCGCACCGCCGAGCTCAAGAACTGGTTGGGAGCCGTTGTTGCCTACCAGCAATCGTGCCTGGACGGCTTCGACACCGACGGCGAGAAGAAGGTGCAGGAGCAGCTGCAATCTGGGAGCTTGGACAACGTTGGAAAACTCACTGGCTTGGCACTCGATGTCGTGTCAGGGATTTCACACATTCTCCAATCCTTGGACTTGAACCTTGCTCTCAAGCCCGCCTCTCGCCGCCTTCTGGAGGTGGACCAGGAAGGCTACCCCACTTGGGTCTCCGCTGCTGATCGCAAGCTCTTGGCTCAGCTCAACGACGGTGCAGTCTTGCCCCATGCTACTGTGGCTAAGGATGGCAGTGGTCAATTTACCACTGTTTTGGACGCTATTAACTCCTACCCTAAGAAACACCAAGGCAGATACATTATCTACGTTAAGGCTGGTATCTACGACGAGTACATCACCGTTGACAAGAAGAAGCCCAATCTTTTCATCTACGGTGATGGCCCCACAAATACCATCATCACTGGCCGCAAGAACTTTCACGAGGGTACCAAGACAATGAGAACCGCCACCTTCTGTAAGTCCAACTTTCGTCTCCAATTACAAACCTCGTTTTAGAAATTTATTTTACTCTTTTTATAAACGTATTAATATGATAATATAGTAAATTAATTGACATATTTAATATGATTAAATATTTTTTTAAAAAAAAAACATGAATTAGTTAAAAAAGTTTTATAATTATAAATAAGAAGAGTAAAAAATTAATAATGTTTTTCTAATTAAAAAAAAATGTGCAGCTACTGTTGCCGAGGATTTCATGGCGAAGTCAATTGCATTTGAGAACACCGCTGGTGCAGAAGGACACCAAGCAGTGGCACTTCGCGTGCAAGGTGATCGTTCAGTGTTCTTTGATTGTGCTATGCGCGGTTACCAAGACACATTGTATGCCCACGCCCATCGTCAGTTCTACCGCAATTGTGAAATCTCTGGAACAATTGATTTCATTTTCGGATACTCCACCACCTTGATCCAAAACTCGAAGATCTTGGTGAGGAAGCCCATGGCAAATCAGCAGAACATAGTGGTGGCAGATGGCACAGGGCAGAAGAACATGCCCACAGGAATAGTCCTCCATAACTGCGAGATCATGCCCGACCCTACCCTCTTGGCAGACCGCTTGAGCGTGAAGACTTACTTGGCCAGGCCATGGAAGGCATTCTCAAGGGCAGTGTTCATCGAGAATGTTATCGGGGACTTGATTCAGCCAGATGGTTATATTCCATGGAACCCAATTGAACCAAACACACAGGATTGCTACTTCGCTGAGTTTGGCAACACTGGACCAGGTTCCGTTGCTCAAGCAAGAGCCAAGTTTGGCAAAGGTCTCATTAGCAAGCAGGAGGCTGCACAATTCACTGCTGAGCCTTGGCTCCAAGCTAGCACTTGGTTGCCTGCTGCTGGCGTTCCTTTCGATGCTAGCTTCACCAAAGCTTAAGGATCAGAGACAAACCAGCATCTTGAGTGTTATAATCTCTTTTTTAGCCTACCTAAATTATTAATAAAACTATAAACAGGAAATCGATTACCTAATTTCAATGCAGTCACATAGCCACTCCATTGTCTGAGGAGCTGATTTGTAATCATTCAACAAGCTTTTCATATTTATGATTTATGCCTTTTTGTATCAACCACTTCATCTCTGTCTTCAGTGTGCATATAACATAGACTGATGATGGGAGAAGCAATGGGAATTTTGCTTTTGGCTATTTAATGGAAACTACTTAATTTGCCAAACTAAAGTTCAGGATTCCAGTTTTTTCTTTTTTCTTGGAGAATTTGAGGAAAAGGAAATGGTATAAAAATATATATTTTTTTAAAATAGTTTAGAAATCATTTGTAAATAAACTTAAATTTACCCCAATATACAGAGACCAATAAATACTCAAAATCTATCGATAAATGATCCATCATATGCTATGGACAAATAAAAACTCTATTTGTGATTTTTAATAAAGAATAAGAAAGGCTAATGGTATTTTTTTAAAATTTAATAATTGCATTTAAGTTTATATAATATAGTAATTGAAAAATATTTGTATATATTATTGCTCTTTTCTAAAATATTAAATAAAACACTCTAAGACTAAATTATTTAAACCAAGAAATCCATACCAAGCTTATGTTTTTTTAAATTATTTATAATTTCTTATCTCTCTTATTTATTGTTTTGAGATTGCATATATATATATATATATATATTGCTATTTTTTCAATAATAATACAATTAAAAAATAATAATTAATTTCATCTTTAAATTTTAAAATGAGAAATAAGTGTTTTTTTTCAAAAAGTAACAAATAAAAAATAAAAATTATTTTTTAAATAGTAAGTATTAATTAATTTTTTATATTTTTATACAATAAATTATATATACTTGACCATTCTTTTTTATTTATTGGGTGACTCCAATTTGTATAAATTTTTATATTTTTTTCGTAAGTGTTTATTTAGTTTAGATCTTGGTAAAATTAATTTAATTTTGATATCACTAGTTTTAAATAATTAAATATAATTTTTAAATGAGGAGGAATTAATTTATTCTTCATCCTCATTATTCATTTTCTTGAAATTTAATAGTTATAATAAATAGTTAATTTTAATCATTAAATTTTTAAAAAATAAATGATTATGATAAAGAGTAATTTTTTTGAAGTAAGTTGATCTTCCCTCTTGTTAGATACTTAATTTAAAGTATTATATATTTATGTTTTTTTTTATTGTCTCCCAAAGAAGAAGAAAAAACACTAATAATATTCATGCTTTTATAACTAAGTTGAGGCTGACAGGTGTTGACTTGTAGCCTGTAGGTCTTATTGTGCACAACATTTGATCCAAAAAACAACTGTGGTGTTGTCATATGCATGAAAATAGAAATTTTATAATAAGATATACAGCTTAAAACATCATCAGGATTTGCGTTAAACATGCTAGCATCGGTTTAGTGTTGTATAAAAATTAAGAACTTTTAAGAGAATTTGTAATGAAGAATCCATTCATGAGTTTTTAATTTATTTTTAATGAATCTTATATTGTTATATCAAAATTAAATTAGTAACCCTTTCATCATCTTAAAAAAAAATAGTAACCCTTTACTCCAACGGTAAACTCACTTAATTAAAAACTTAAAATAGTTGTCACATTTTTTTAAGTGCAAAAGGAGCAAACGTCCCGAAGAAAAAATTATAACCTCTACAAGACATCAACTAGAAGTAACAAAGATCTCTTAAGAAAAAAAAAAAGAAGTAAAAAGATAAAAGTTAAGCTAGCGGGAAATAAAAGAAAATGATGAACCCGGCTTAGCCATATACTACAACTTGACTTCACTCAACACGGAAAAATGACCCTAGAACACGACCGAGTAAGTTCCTTCATATTCTGAACCATTATATAACATTGATGACCAAGAGTAATGTCTTGGAGTTTATTAATTATGGCACAACCATTACTAACAAAATCCACGACAAATTTATCAATTTTTTTTTTTTTTTATAAAAACAAACAAACTCCAAGACAATCGTGGAATCGGATTCAACTCATGTTGGAAGCCCAAGAAAGCCCATGTTGGAAGCCCAAGAAAGCCCATGTTGGAAGCCAATTAATGATTTTTCTCTATTTCTTCCATCAACCCTTAAACACTCATTCTCAGACATTAAATTAATCTTGTAAGTCTGATTTTTGGTTTGTCTTTAGAAATGATCAAAATCATGTGAACCTATCTCGTCTTAACTATAAGTGATTGGTTCGATACTTGAGTTTTTTTTCCAGCCTGAACATAAAATCACAACGGGAAATGTTAGCAGATGGATTCGAATTCATGACTTTCTTATCACTTCAATCCTCATGTCTCTTTCCTCGTACCACGAACCACCTGGTTCTCCTTTATGTTCTACTCACTTATTTTGCTTTCAAGATCTTAGCCTTTGATCACATACTAACCATCGATAGGTAAGGCATCGAATCGTTTCGAATCTTACAGAAAGGTCTAGGCTCAAGCAATGTTCAATCTTAACGACCAAATTTCAACATTTTACTATCCTTGCAGAGTAACATGTTGAAATTTGGAAAAGAAAGAAAAACGTGGATAGAAAATATGCGGAAGATTTATGATCGTTCTTCTTCCATGTTCCACTTATTATGTATAAATTTCCACATGAAGCCGGCTAGCACCACATGACATTAAGTGCTGCAAAATGGAATTGGAATAAAATAAAATGGAGATACTAATTCTTGCAAGAAATGAATAGTGAGGTACTTCATTTTGTCTCTATTTTATTAACAGTTTGCTGTTTCGGCACAAAAGAATCAACCTTTCATTATCATAAGTTGAATTTTAATTAATCTCGTGTACCCTTTGTAATGACACGAAAGACAAGGCAATTTTGCAGGTCATTGCAGGCATAATGTAAATGAATTATGGTAAATCCCGAGTTTCGTCATAGCCCTCTGAAGATGTCATCCAGAACTAGTGACATGGATGATTTTCCCAAGGGTTTGTGGGGGTGGAGTTGGAAGGAGAACAAGTTGTTTGAGCAGGCCTTAGCCGTGGTAGATGAGAACCACCCGGAACGGTGGGAGATTGTTGCAGCCATGGTTGGAGGACAAAAGAGTGCAGGGGATGTTCAAGAGCATTATGTGTTTCTTTTGGATGATTTAATGTTCATAGAATCTGGAAAATTGGACCATAAACTTGCGGTGAAAGAAGCTCACCTTGTGTCCTAATTGATTCAACCGAGTCCTTGTGATACCAGCATGTAATTCCAGAAGTCCCTGCTTCTTTTTTTGAATAAAATAATGTTCTTATCTTTCTCCTAGTTACAAGTGTGTTTATTCTCTGTGCTTCCCTTGTGTTTTAATGGCATTCATAGCTTTGGTTGGTGAATTTGTAATCTGTTCAATTTAGACCATCCAGCATATTCCTGAAAAACAAAACTCAGATAACCTGCTGATATTCTGTGATCTTTCACTCTCTTTGTACTTTTCTTTCATGATAATTTTTTGCTTGGTTTTTGGCAAGTAACATCCTAATTCCTAATCTTCCAATCACTTGGAAAATTTAAAAACTTATTTGATATGCCACACCCCGAAAGAAACTTAATGATACTCCGAGTGTATCAGATCACACTTTCTTGTACATGCTGCAAATTTCTTTATTTTTTTCTCTCGTTTTCTTTGCTTTTACCTTTCTCTCATGTTTGTAGATCAAGTTTCACACAACAAAAGCAATAATTGTTCAGAAAATAGTAACATTACAGTAAATAAACTCAGCCAGACAGCAATGGATTTGTCTGATGGCTCAGAAGTAACTATGGAAATGAGAAGGCAGTTGTAGAATTAACACATATAGCATGATAATAATAAAACAGTTATAAGGAATTAAAAATGAGAAATGTTACTTAAACAATAACTTCTACAACTAAGAAAAAAGAGAGAATTTTGAGATTTAGAAAATGATATTGATGGAGAGAAATAAACACAGAAAATGAGGTCATACAAATTGTTCTATGTATATCACATCTCATTCAAAATTTGATGACATGTAAATGAGTACACGATGGTTACATAAATTGAGAGGATTCTACAAGCAAGGGGAAAAAAATCCCAGCCATACAATTCATCAAGTAGTGCCAAAGTAGCATTTTCCAACGATTAGGCCACTAAGAATGTGGGACCTTATAGTGATCGTGCGTGAGCCTGGATTACAAGAAAGATTAGTGGTGCGGAATATGTTCAAGAGTCAAACCAGTTTTCAATGCCCAGAGTATGTTCGTACCTTAATAAGTTGAACCTATGAACACATTTGAAAACAGATCATACTCAATAAATCAAAAAATAAATAAGGGAAGGAGAAATGGAGACAGAGCCAGGGAAGAGGCAGTGCATGAGCAGAACCACAACATATTTCTCCTCTCACTCTCAGTTTCTTGACAATATTGTGTTGATAGCTCCATCCATGCTCTGCCTGTTCCCCTGCTTTGTCCTGTCTCTAACTATTATTACCTCATCCTTGTCGACAACATCCGAAATATTTAGCAACATCTCATTCTCAGAAAGATTCTCACATTAGAAATTTGTCTAATTAACTACATTACGCACAAAATGCACTCTTGAATGCAGGTATGATTCAATCCAATCCCTATATAATGATCCCAGAAGAAGTAATGTTTTGTACTTTGTAGTACATGAATGATGTCAGTGCTATGAAAATTTAGCTGTACTACTTTCACTTATGGGTACTAGTGTACTACTAGCTAGCTCAAACTGTCATAGTTTAATTAAAACAACAGACAACAACTTCTGGAATGTGAGATGTTAAGTGTACTGCTTTCTTTTGGTTTGTAGTACTGTGGTACTGCTTTCCTTTTGCTAGCCGAATTTTGAACGGTACATCAACATTCAACTTTAGTATTTGATGGTTTTCTCTTAACTTTTGACTCCGTTTGTAACAGATGAGCAATTATGTTACATTATAATATTGTTGAAAAAGACTTCATTAAAAGTGTTCTATTTATCATAAAAAATTAATCATTAATAAAAATTTTCAATATTTTATAGCTATATAATATGGTTATTAAATTTTTTTGGCATACTAAACAAATTCTTGAAATCTTCCATAAAATATTCTTTTGTTTGGAAAAAGTTTCATAAAAAATATTTTCTATTCTCTTGTTATTAGCATTTTGAAATCCTTATAAAATATTAACTTATGATCGTTTTAAAAACCGCTAGAAAATATATATGATGAAAGACCCAATTAAAAAAAATAGTTTACAGACCTCCTTAAAATTCGTAAATAATTTGGGATCATCTAAATAATTAAACCTAAAAAATTGTTATTTATTGTTTGATTTTTTTTATAACTTATTTATTGATTGATAAAAAAGTGGAAAATAAAAAAAAAATTGGGACCTATAATTCTTTTATCTCTCTAGATGGATAAAATATTTGTTAAGACATTAAAAAATATTCTTTTTACTCACAATTATATTAAAAATATAAAAATTATTAACATAATTATATTTTTTTTAATTTCTTTCCGGTCAAAGAAAAATATTGTTTTTATCATTTTCCACTTCATTAAAATAATAGAAGGGAAACATAATTGTTTTCTTTTTTTTATACATTCTTTTCTTTCATCTTCTTTTTACACCAACAAAAACGAACCATAATCTCTCACTTAGATGTTCATAAACTGAATCCAAAGTGGACCGAAAAAACCAAAATTGAAAACTAAATAAATTGAAAATTGAATAGATCAATAAATTGGAAAATCTAATTTTTTTATTGGATCTCTGATTTGATTTTAGAAATCAATCAAAACCGAATTTACACATATGTATATATTTTTTTCATAAATTTATAATATTCTCATTTCTATTTTTATTTTTTATATATTTATAAAATTATCATATAACTTATATCTGTTTATGAAAAATATATTTAATTAAAGATATTTTTACTAATTATTTGAGTTAAGAGTTAAGACACATAAATATTATATTATTAGTTATATAATGACATATAAATAAAATATTTGATATTTTTTTATTATATTTATTATATGTTTCATCTTTTATTTAATATTTTCTAAAAAAATTTAAAAGTAGGTTAAAACTGAAAATTGATCTAATCCAAATCACTTTTAAATTAGATTGGATTAAGTTAAAATTTTAAACTAAACCTTAGATGATAAATTAACAAAATCAAAATAATTGAATCAAATAATTCTTCTCTCCAAAATTCATCAAATCCATTCGGTGAACACTTCTCTCACTAGATAGGCTCGACTGGATCAGTAATGATCAACAGTGTTTTTGGAGCAAAGGCCTAAAGATAGGTGTAAAATCATCGGGGCAAAGGCTCGTATTTGAACGAATGCACCAAATAAAATCACCAGATCATTGATTTGTTGTTGTTGTTAACCACTGCATATGAATATTTGGACAGATAATTCTAAATCTTTCTATTAATTCTTTAATATATTTGATAAATAAAGTATTAAATTATTTTTAAATATCCAAGATATTAAATATATTATTTTCTCATTTAATATTTTTTCTTAAAATATTAAAAATTGTAAGAACATTTATTGAATAATATAAGATTGCTTTGTGAAGGGAAGGAACAAGCATGAAAATTTTGAAAATTAATTAGGCCGTCATTGGTCAAGATAAAGAAATAATCGAACTACCATATCTGCTCCCCTAGGATGCATAGGATGCAAATTCTAAATTCAATACCCAAAGTCAATTTTCACGACTATGATCATCACCTAATTGGCGCGTTCCATTTCATGGTTATAATTATCATCAATATATTCCTATCACACATTATTATGTTTAATACTGGCACTAAGTATAAACGAATTTCCGAAGCTCGACATTTAGCAAGTATTCAAAACAATAAAGCAGCTATGCAGTAAAATCTATGGTCTAGTTTGTTTGTTGTGATGTATAGGTCTGGCTCAAAAAACAAACCAACGTATTACCAAATACCAAATACCATATCCCATGGATCACATGTGATCTTGTGGTAAACAATGTACAAGATGGTCAAAACCTAACAAGTTAGGTGCCAAACACACACATGGTACGTTCCCATCCCACTCAAGTTATGCACCGATATTTTGTAAAAGGTGTATTGGTTTTAATTAGAACAGGTGAATTTGAAATATAAGGTTGATTGGGTGGTGAAAAAAAAAGAATGGAAAAAAGTTAAACAATTATTAAATAATCCTTTAATAAATCTATAACAAATTAAAATGCTAAAAACTTATTTTAAAAACAGTAATCAAACTATAATTATTCAACTTTAAAGCTGAATTTATTATGCCTTGGGGTGCCTGCTTCTACTCTGGCAAGTTTAACTAAAAAGTTACTACTACTATTATCTTAAAAAACACATAAAAACTATATCACGAACGAAAACCAAATAGCAAATATGCCAGAATTAGAAAAAGTTAGTGAAATCATTTTACTTTACGGTCGTGTTCAAATTACAGTTTACAAAAAACAATTATTTGACCCAAAAAAACAACTCTTTTCCAGGTCTACTCGAATCATGATCTGGGGTTCAAAATCTTATTCAAATGCAACTCGATCATGATTTTGACGTTATTTTGTGGATGTAACATTCACAATCTCCAAACTAAGATTTGGAATGTGCAAATTACAGTCCAAACATGCACAACTCAAGATCCTATGATCAGGATTTGACCAATGAAAATTATTTTCGTGTAAATGTGTCTGTAACGCCTATGATTTAGAAGCCTACACTTGGTGGACTATCTAAAATCCCAAAAGTTTAGTCCATTATCAATATTCCTTACTTCTTTCTCTCAGCCTTGTTCATCAAGTTGGTCCCTGATTGTGTTAGAATGACGTCAAAGTCACTAAGAGTCCACTCTGCTTCTTCATCTTTGTCACTAACAAATATCTCAGTACCAGAATCAATAGATGTCCATATTCTCTTGGCAGGAGGAGTGCCTGGGTCCTGCATCACATTACAAGATAAATTAAAGGGTCATGCTAAGGACACTTGTTAAGAAATTAAAAAAAAATATATTTATTTTGAAAATTATAATAGGACTCAAAAAATAAATAAATCATTGAACAACACAATTTTACACATCTCAATAAAAATGTTTCAAAAAGTAAAAATGGTACAGTAGTAGTGGTTCAATTATTGACCTGATAAAAGTAGAGTCTACTTGATAGCCCTCCAACATCAAGCTCCCAAGTCCTTGCATCCCCCACCCAACCATCACCTTTTTTGGTGGGATAGCCATACTCACCCCAAGTAGGGTGAGGAAGCAACTGAACTATCTCTTGAGCATGAGGATTGCTGTAAGGATCACAAGTGCTCACTGGTTGCTCCAAGTGTTGAGCATTCCCAGGAGCACAGTAGTAGTGATATGCTGAGTAGGGGAAATTGGCTGTGTCATTTCTGTATATTTTTTTGTTGTCTGGAGTGATGTGAAATGGTGGACAGTTAACCAAGCCTTTGGGGCTGCACCAAGCTGGGGTTTCAGGGTTTATGATCATCTCACTATATCTAGTGACATCAGTGAGTACATCTCCATCACAAGGAGCACCATTGTTCTTCCAGCAGCTTCCAATGTCTAACAGATAGAACTGGCTCTTGGCCCCTCCCCCCTTCTTGATATCCAAGCTCAACCTCACCTTGAAATTTGGTGACTTTGGAAGCTAAATCATTAACCAAACCAAATGGTTAATTATGTCAAATCAAACTAGATGCATTGAGGGAAATTGTACCATATGTATGGCTCACTAATTTAACTATTAAATATTAATTGAACAGAAATGTAAATTTTGGACTCACAGTTTTTAGCATTCCCCTAGTGTCATAATGGTAACCTCCAGAGAATCCTTTGGTTGCATCAGCTCTAAGGTACAACATCAACCAAGGGTACTTCTTTGAAGTCCTTAGTTTGTGTTTGAACACCCAACTCCCAACATTAACTTTCTTCTCCCAAACTACCTCATAGTAAGACACACCATCGTGTTCACCTCCACAACCAGAATCCAAATCATAAGTACCACTGAACCCCCCTTGCATTGTGCCATCTTTGAGCTGTGTCCATTGATGACACAAGATGGGTTGATTCATGCACCCTTGTCCAAAACAAGGAAACCTTCCCGGGCTAAAAGGGGGTACCTTTTTCCCGTCCTGAGGACATAACCCCGACCTGGTGTCATAGTTACCATTTTTCAGCATTACCATCCAAAACTGCCAAGGCCTTGGGGTGTCTGCAACTTCACATAAAGAACCCAAATACAATTCCTTTTCAATTGCATAAAGGTCTGTGTTGTTGATATTTTCTGGTTTTAAACCAGGAAATGAGTCCCCCACCCCAAGTCTGTTATCAGCTTCTGTGACCTTGTGAGTCAGAGAACCTGGCCATCACAACAACTCTCAACAAAAGAAAACACATTGGCAATTTTGAAAAGCTAAAAATACGAAGGAAATTATAGAATATGGAGTGGACATAACATATTACATATATAATATGTGACCCAACATTGAGGACCAAATATGTGATAAACTGGACTAATATAAATTTTAGAGGACCAGGTGATATGGCTTACCTGAAAGATCAAAACAATCAGCAGCTCTTGGACTACCCATGTGAGGAGCTTCTTGACCAACTTCATTGCAGAAGTTCCAAGCCTCAAAGGCCACCCTCAGACCATCTCTCTGCATTCCTGGGTCCCCTACAGCTGAGACATGACTTTGCTCTGAGGACACAAGAGAGGCACTGAACACAAGCACATTCAGCAACAACACAAACAATGTTGTCTTCTCCATTGCCATTCCTGTGGGAGGTTCAGACTTCAGAGGCAGAGGAGCATGGTAGAGGGTCTAATCTAATGTTAGGAGCACTTTCCACTTCTGGTTTCAGGTGGTGCTTTCTTCCCTTTAAAGTGCCATTGCCCTTTACCAAATTTATTGTATTTTGTTTTGTTAGTACTGAATGAATAGGTGACTTCACACTCATTAATGAGAAAGTTATAACCGCAGATGGGATCACTATCAATCATCAAATAGAGGAAGCTACCGTGAAGTTCAACTAATGTGGCACACGGGTGATGCATCATTTGTTACCGTCAGATGTGCTTTTATCATAATAAACGGTTTTGATGTTTTATTGGCAATCTGGTGGGTGGATTTGGAATGTGTAGATTGAAAATTGCAATTTAGTCCTTATGTGGACTGGTGGTACTCCTGTACAGCCAAGATTATAGTAAATGCACCATAATCAATTTTACTTGGGTTGTTTCTTAACTAAAGTATTCATTTTTGCCACTTTTGTCTCTTCTAATTCGACAGTCACGCCACTTGTCAAAATTGGAGAGAAGAACCTCTGTTTCTGTTTACATCAATTAGCCCGTTTTAGTTGTGTTTCGGAGTATCTAGATCAACCTTGCAATCAAAGGTGCTTAAATCATTTAATTGTCATGACAAAATATTAATGTTAACCAACATTCTTTTTTTTTTTTTTGAACAAATGTTAACCAACATTCTTAAGAAGAGTGAACCACGAAGCTAGAAGATGAAACAATCTTCATCGTTATAAAACTTTTAACTATACAAGTTTATTTATTTTATGGGAGTTGAATTATGTGTGAATTTTCTTTTTAGTAAACTCTATAAAAATTTAGTAGACTTTCAAGTTTATTATTAAATCAATAAGTTAAAAAAATTAGATAAAAACACAAATTATTTTAAATATTTTTCTTTGCTTTTAGAATTTAACGTATCTTTATTTGATGTGTTATTCTTGAATCAAAGAATTCTCACCTTTAACAACATTAAATCTTTATTTTCTAACAACATTAAATCCTCAATGAAATAATCTACACTATTTTTTATGTGAAATATAATCTACACTATTAACGCGCTTACAAAGAGAAAATAAATAAACATAATTGCTCCATTCAATATGAATGTAATGATAATCTTAACATAAATTAAATCTTAAGATAATTGCTCTATTTAATATGAATGTGGTTACGACAACACCGATGATTGTGATAATAATTTTAACATAAATTAAATCTTTAAAATATTTGATTTTTTTTTAAATCTTATAAAAATTTTATGATTAAATAAAACTCTAATTTAAATTTAAAATATTTTAATCTTAACTTTTAATTTTAATCTTACATATAAAAATAACTATTCTCACATCTCACATCTCGTGTTCTATTTTGAGTTACTTGAAAAAGAGATGCATATTATATTTACACTTTAACATAAAGCAACTTGCAAGATACATGGGCGACAAGACTACTCGTAGCTTTCCACACACACGCGTGTTACTAGTATATGTTGAATAAATTTGTAGTCTTTTAATTATTTTTAATTTTGATTATGTAGTCTTTTAATTATTTTTAATTTTGATTATAATATTTTAAAATTTATTAGAGACAGAGACAAAGAAATGAAGAATCTACCTCGACGTTGCCTTTTCTATTTTTATTTTCTCCTTTAGCATAAAATAAACGAATCGCCGTTGGTCTTATCGATAAGATATGCACGTATGAGTTGAAATTTATTCTGGTTTATTTTTCTAAAATACAAGAAGAAAAGTTTCAGAATGGTCGTTAATAAAAGAATGATGATCGCTTTGACCAAGATTTCAAATGGAAAGTTGGAAACACCAAAATGGATTTTAAAAATGTATTTCAATTGAAATCACCAAATCAAATGACCAGCTGTGATGGGATAATTTTCAATACTGTAAAATAAAAGAAATTCTTAAATTTACGGATCGTTATTGTTTCTCACTTTAATAAAAAGATTTCAAGAGTTTATTTTTAATATATAGTTTTATATCATTAATCAATTATAATAATAATTATAAAAATTAACAATATTTAATTATAAGATAAATTATAATTGAATAAAATTTATTCTGCCAATATATATTTAATACTACATAAGAAAAATTGCATAAGCATTTTCCCTTAAAAAATGGAATGGACCTATAAAACCAATCTAAAACAATATTTTTAACAAAGGACGATAATCTCCTTTGAAATTTTATTACTAAAATTTTTTTACCATATAATATCTGTTTGCAAAGAAGTTACCTTAAACGCAATCGACGTTCATGTAAAAATAATACCTGAGTTATTTTAGGATTTTTGCACTGGCTAATTTTCTTAATCTGGCCAATCAGCTAATTAGTAAAATAACTAAATATTAGAAAGAGAGATAAGGGAGTATAAAATTATAAGAAATGTTAGTAACATGCTAAAATAATCTTTTGAATAATCATAATTTTGTTTGAATCTCACTTTTTTAAAAAATAAATCAGAATTTCACTTTTTATTAAATGCATTTCAGTTGCTAATTTTATAATTTTTAATAAATCTTAACTAACAATTGAGAGTCTAAAAAAAATAAAATGTTTGAAAGTGAGTTGAGTAAACCCATTGAATGTAATATAATTTATTTGATATAGTATGGGTATTTGATTTTATTATTTCCCAAAACAGGTATTATTAGTTATCCCCTTGGCCATCACGGAAGAAGATGCTTGTCCTATAAGCAATGACTACTTGCGTTGCGTCCATATAATGCGTGTTAAGTGTGAACATATTCTACAGAGCCACAAACTACTCTTCCACCCTTCCCAAAACAAATAGTCCTAAATTCAAATCTATATATTTATCTCTTTCCCTTTTTTCTTTCTAAAGCTAGGAACAGAATAAATCTTTCCTCTGCTTTCTTTTTCTTGTGTCTCCCTACACAGGTTTCTTCATTTCCATTGTTATTTTCTTGATTTTCCCATGTATACTCATAGTTGGTAGCATTTCAACTTGTCAACTGCGTTCGTGCTTGTGTGCGTGTTTTCTAACCATATGATATGGTGTGAAACTTTGACCTTTAAGAAGTGCAGCATTTTTCTTTCTCTGCACTTTCACCGTCATCACAATCACATTCCCGATTTCCTGGTTATAAGAGAGTGATCACGATGAGCCATTCTCTCTCTCTCTCTCTCTCTCTCTCTCTCTCTCTCTCTCTCTCTTTTATTAAAATAAAATAAGTGTGGTAGGTGACAGAATCCATCAACTTTTCCATTGTTTTTCCTGTCTTAGAATCTTAGAAGAATGGGAGTTTAGTACTAACTCAATTCTGAAAATTAATTCGATTGTCTCACACTTATATAATCTATCTTGGATTTATCTCTAGCTGATGTGAGACTTGGATTTTTGACTTGGATTTTTTCCAATATCCTGCAACTTGATTTTCTTTCAAACTACTCTCACCGATTCTTCCTTTAGCACGAATTTAGTTTCATTCCGAACAAGGAAAAAAAAAATAAAGCTAGGAAATCTGTGTAGTGTGTTGTTCAGCTTTGTTCCAACCTTTCACTGATTCCATAGTCTGCGTTTGTTAATTGCAAGTTATTTTGTTTGTGATGCTTTGAGGTGTTAATATTTTCCGAGTTGTTATATTTATTTTTGAAATTTTGAATAGTTGGAAGTAGAAGGCAGTGATCTGACATGGATGCGGAGAATGGCGAAGAGAGAAAACATCATGAGGCAAGCACGTCAGAGAATAGTGCAGAAACAAGCACGAATGGGGAGAAGAGAGAAAAGGGCAAACAAAAGGAAAAGCCAGAGACAGTTCCATTTCACAAGCTGTTCGCTTTTGCAGACTCCACTGACATTCTTTTGATGGCTGTTGGGACCATTGGTGCCATTGGAAATGGTTTGGGTTTGCCTCTCATGACTTTGCTGTTCGGTCAAATGATTGATAGCTTCGGTAGTAACCAGCAAAACACTCACGTGGTTGAAGAAGTATCCAAGGTAAAGCCATAAACGTGTCTTGTTGGTTGGTTAATGAGATTTGAATTGATTTTGAAAGTATGTTTTTGAAGCCTTGTTAATTAGAAGTTATGATGATATTTGGTCGTGTGATTGATAAAACTGCAGGTTTCTCTTAAATTTGTGTACTTGGCAGTAGGATCTGGGATGGCGGCGTTTCTCCGTAAGTATTATATTTTATAATAAGATCATTGTGGTTTGTGTTAAACCATTTGAGTTTTCTAGACACTGAAGTTGAGAGAAATATTTCATTTTTCAGAGGTGACTAGTTGGATGGTCACTGGGGAGAGACAAGCTGCACGGATACGGGGATTGTATTTGAAAACTATTCTGAGACAAGATGTTGCTTTCTTTGATAAGGAAACGAACACGGGAGAGGTGATAGGGAGGATGTCTGGTGATACGGTTCTCATACAAGATGCCATGGGTGAGAAGGTATATATGATGTGCTGCAAGAGATAAATTTTGTCGGCTTGAATGTTAATTAGGAGCATAAAGTCACTTTGTAGATGCTGAATGTTTGTTTTTTTGAACAGGTTGGGAAATTTCTGCAGCTAATAGCAACATTCATTGGGGGATTTGTGATAGCATTTGTCAGAGGGTGGCTTCTTACTGTTGTCATGTTGTCCACCCTTCCGCTTCTTGCTTTGTCAGGTGCTACTATGGCCGTCATCATAGGCAGGATGGCTTCTCGAGGTCAAACAGCTTATGCAAAAGCTGCACATGTAGTTGAACAGACCATTGGATCAATAAGAACTGTATGTTATTTGTTGAAACCTTAAGTAGATATCTGTGGAATTCTATAATTTCTTGGTTGAGAATGTGTTTATTGCTTGTTGCTTGCGTCTTGACAGTGCTATAATAATTATATTTTCTTTCCCTGTGTATATTTCCAGGTTGCATCCTTTACTGGGGAAAAGCAAGCAGTATCTAGTTATAGCAAATTTCTTGTAGATGCTTACAAATCAGGAGTTCATGAAGGTTCCACAGCTGGCGCTGGTCTAGGCACAGTTATGTTAGTTATTTTCTGTGGTTATGCTTTGGCTGTATGGTTTGGCGCAAAGATGATAATGGAAAAAGGATATAATGGGGGCACGGTGATTAATGTGATTATTGCTGTGCTAACTGCTTCAATGTAAGTAGCATTTTTTTAAAATGTATTTCCACTGCTAAGAAAGTTTGACAGTTCGTTGCTTTTTTTATATCCAACACAACCGCATATAGAGATAAATAGATCTATAATTCAACTTTTTTACATATTTTTTTCTCCATGTCTTAGGTCTCTTGGACAGGCATCCCCTAGCATGAGTGCTTTCGCTGCAGGTCAGGCTGCAGCTTACAAAATGTTTCAGACAATTGAAAGGAAGCCAGAGATAGATGCTTATGATCCAAATGGAAAAATATTAGAAGATATTCAAGGTGAAATAGAGTTGAGGGATGTTGATTTCAGTTATCCTGCAAGACCTGAGGAACTGATATTTAATGGATTCTCTCTTCATATACCAAGTGGTACAACTGCGGCTTTAGTTGGACAAAGTGGAAGTGGAAAGTCTACGGTTATCAGCTTGGTAGAAAGATTCTATGATCCACAGGCAGGTGAAGTTCTTATTGATGGCATCAACCTGAAAGAATTTCAGCTTAGGTGGATTAGAGGAAAAATTGGCCTTGTCAGCCAGGAGCCGGTGTTGTTTGCATCTAGCATTAAGGATAACATTGCATATGGAAAGGAGGGAGCAACAATTGAAGAGATAAGATCTGCATCTGAACTTGCTAATGCTGCTAAATTCATTGATAAGCTTCCACAGGTTCTATGCTCTAGCCAGAGTACTTCAATTTCAAGGCTATTTCTTGATTTGTAATCTTGGAACTTGTTAAGTAACCTTCAGCTTTTTACCTTTGCATGCAGGGATTGGACACGATGGTTGGTGAGCATGGAACTCAGCTGTCTGGTGGACAGAAGCAACGCATTGCCATTGCAAGAGCAATCCTGAAAAATCCGAGAATTCTACTTCTGGATGAAGCAACAAGTGCACTTGACGCAGAGTCTGAAAGGATAGTGCAAGAGGCTCTAGACAGGATCATGGTCAACAGAACTACTATTATAGTGGCGCATCGCTTGAGCACAGTGAGGAATGCTGATGTGATTGCTGTCATTCATAGAGGGAAGATGGTTGAGAAAGGTATTATACAATTTCATTGAAAACGTGCCTTCTTTTCAATTTCCATTGATTAAATCGTTGATCATACATATAGATGATTAGCTCATTGATTCTGATAGAATTCATTCATAGAAAGTAGAATTCAAATCATCACAATTTTGTTTGCCTATATCTTACTATAACTTGGTGTGTTTATTAATCAGGAACACACATAGAATTACTAAAGGATCCTGAGGGAGCTTACTCTCAACTTATACGCCTACAAGAAGTAAACAAAGAGACAGAAGGAAATGCTGACCAACACAACAACAGTGAACTTTCTGTAGAATCCTTTAGACAATCTAGTCAAAAGAGATCACTTCAAAGATCTATTAGTAGGGGGTCATCCTTAGGGAATAGTAGCCGCCACTCCTTTTCAGTTTCCTTTGGTTTACCCACAGGAGTTAACGTTGCTGATCCTGAACATGAAAGCTCACAACCCAAAGAAGAAGCACCAGAGGTTCCACTCAGCCGCCTTGCTTCCCTCAACAAGCCAGAGATTCCAGTTCTTGTGATTGGATCTGTAGCTGCCATAGCAAATGGGGTTATATTTCCAATATTTGGCGTGCTGATTTCCAGTGTCATCAAGACATTTTATGAACCATTTGATGAGATGAAAAAGGACTCCAAGTTTTGGGCACTGATGTTTATGATCCTTGGTCTTGCATCATTTCTTATAATTCCTGCACGAGGATACTTTTTTGCGGTGGCAGGGTGTAAGTTAATCCAACGTATCAGGCAAATGTGTTTTGAGAAGGTTGTCAACATGGAGGTTAGTTGGTTTGATGAGCCTGAAAACTCAAGTGGTGCCATTGGTGCAAGGCTCTCAGCAGATGCTGCTTCTGTTCGTGCCCTTGTCGGTGATGCGCTGGGACTATTGGTTCAAAATTTCGCAACTGTACTGGCAGGTTTGATTATTGCTTTCGTTGCATCTTGGCAGCTGGCATTAATTATTCTTGTCTTGATTCCTCTGATTGGAGTAAATGGATATGTTCAAATGAAATTCATGAAGGGATTCAGTGCAGATGCAAAGGTTTGTTTTCTTTTCCATTACTGTACAAAGTTATATACGTAACTAACTGTATTATTAAGCTTATGAGACAATATATTAGCATAGTAATGAATGTTTGCTGCTGCAGATGATGTACGAGGAAGCAAGCCAAGTTGCTAATGATGCAGTTGGAAGCATAAGAACAGTTGCTTCTTTCTGTGCTGAAGACAAGGTTATGGAACTATACAAGAATAAATGTGAGGGCCCCATGAAAACAGGGATACGGCAAGGGTTGATCAGCGGATCAGGATTTGGGGTTTCATTTTTCTTACTGTTTTGTGTTTATGCAACCAGTTTCTACGCAGGAGCTAGACTTGTGGATGCTGGGAAGGCAACATTCTCAGATGTTTTCCGGGTACCAACTCTTTCATACTTGCAATATGCATTATAAACTTTGGAGACGGAAAAAATGTGTATAAAGAGTATTACATTTCAATTTTTCCTTCTTGAAAATGTAGTAGTTTTCATGTTTTGCAGGTTTTCTTTGCATTAACTATGGCAGCTATTGGAGTTTCCCAATCAAGCTCCTTTGCTCCTGACTCAAGCAAAGCCAAGTCAGCTACTGCTTCCATATTTGGAATTATTGATAAGAAGTCAAAGATAGATCCTGGTGATGAATCTGGTAGCACACTGGACAGCGTTAAGGGAGAAATTGAGCTTCGTCATGTGAGCTTCAAGTATCCTTCTAGGCCTGATATACAGATTTTTCGAGACCTCAGCTTGACTATCCATTCTGGCAAGGTAAATTTTGAGTTTTATATTTTAACTCCATCTCATTTCAAAAGGTAGCTTAAATGCATGTGTGTAGCAACTAATGATCACCATCAAAATTTGTGTTCCAGACAGTGGCTCTTGTTGGTGAAAGTGGAAGTGGAAAATCGACAGTGATTGCCTTGTTGCAAAGATTTTATAATCCTGATTCAGGCCAAATCACACTTGATGGGATAGAAATTCGTGAGTTACAGCTCAAGTGGTTAAGGCAGCAGATGGGTCTTGTAAGCCAAGAGCCAGTTTTGTTCAATGAAACTATACGTGCCAATATTGCCTATGGAAAAGGAGGTGATGCTACTGAAGCAGAAATCATAGCTGCAGCAGAAATGGCCAATGCACATAAATTCATTAGTGGCTTACAACAGGTAAATAATCAAGAAAAAAACATTGGCTAAGATTTGATTTTTTTACTTTCTTTATGTTATCGTGTCTTTGCAACATTACCAAATAAACTTTGTATCTTATTGGGAAAGTTGTTCTTATTGGCAAATGTGTTTGACTTTACCAATTATATTCCCTCCTATAACAGGGTTATGATACTATAGTGGGAGAGAGAGGAACCCAATTATCTGGTGGGCAGAAGCAACGGGTAGCAATTGCTCGTGCCATAATTAAAAGTCCAAAGATATTGCTACTAGATGAGGCTACAAGTGCATTAGATGCTGAGTCAGAAAGAGTTGTTCAAGATGCGTTGGACAAAGTCATGGTGAACAGAACTACTGTGGTTGTGGCACATCGTCTATCTACAATAAAAAATGCAGATGTGATTGCTGTTGTGAAAAATGGAGTTATAGTGGAGAAAGGGAAGCATGAAAAGCTCATTAACGTCAGTGGTGGATTTTATGCTTCCTTAGTCCAACTTCACACAAGTGCCTCAACAGTTTGAGTTTTGCCTAATTCCAATCTTCCTTTTTTTTTGGTTCTTTTTTGTACTATTCTTCTTTATTCTATATTTTTTAGAAATTCAACAGAAGATTATACCAAATATTTGTTTCCCCCTTCTTGTAAGAAATTTATTCATGTTGTCAATAACAACAGATAACCAAAAATATGCGAGAACGATGGAATATATCTTGCAATATTTTGATAGCAATATAGCAAAAATTTACCATTAATATTGTTCCACGTCTTTCTATCTTTCTTACAATCGTTTGCCTACTGATTTCAATGGTTGTCGTTTTCAAATAAAGCTAGTCATACTATTTTTTTTGCTTTTTTATTATATAATTGGCGTTGATCCTACTATTTTTTTTTCCAAGCTAACACCTAACAGTTCCTGTGATTATTTTATGTATTTATTTATATATTTATATTCTTAGTGGTTACTAGCACAGTTGTAAGCATCACTCAATTTTCTTTATCAACTCTTGTGTATTAATAAGCTAACTACACAAGTGAGGTGGAAGAATTGCATTCATAAGGAAAAATGTAATTTATTATTAGTGGAATTGACTTGATGTTTCTAAAAACGCCAAACTTAAGATTCAACTAAAAAGTCCACCAATTTTTTATTATTTTTTTTATAAAAATTATTAACAAAGTGAGATACTTTATATAGTTTACACCTAAAACATAATAAAAAGTAAATTGAAGGTAACCAATATGTATTATTTCAATCCTTAGAATAGAGATTTGGTTAAAAAGGTGATGTGAAGAAGGGCATAGTATTCTAAGATTCCCTCTCACCGTGATATCGATGAGGTTGAACAACAAATACATGTGGGAACGTCATGCATGACGAAATTACATCCATTATTATGACCAAAAAAAGGTGGAAATTAACCTATCAAATCTGAAAGTGGTGCGTTTTCGTGCTTGCCACGGGGTGAACATGTTTATTGAAAAGTAAAGTAATGGGTTAATTAATCCATAAGACATATCCCGTGGAACAGCACCAAATTCTAGTTCTAGAAGACAATTAATGACGCCATCAGCTACGTACCGTGGAAGTATATAATCAATTAGTCTATACAGTACATTAATGCAGGAGAAAAACAAAAGGAACTTTCAAGTTTTAACATTGCTTTGAAGTTTATTAAACAATTAAACCAAAAGTTTGCTCACAGCCTCATATGACCCAAAACAGAAATAAATAAATAACTCACCGAAATAAACAAATAAGATAGCAAATCAAACTAATCCAAGGTGTGGAGCTCTTTACATATATATATATATATATATATATATATATATATATATATATATATATATATATATATAAATTAGTATCTTAGTTCCTGAAGTATAAGATACTTTTTTATAAAAAAAAAATGGCATACCGGAGATACTGATAGCCTAGTTCATCTTAACTATATTGGCACCAACTCAACTACCAGTTGCTATAGATATTGTTTCATCAGTTTTTAAAATTAAGAAAATTTTAAATAAATTTGTGAGAGCATAATTTATCAATCATATTAGTTTAAAATTATAAAAAATATATGACTTAAGTAATAATATTAATATATGTTTAAAAATCAAAATGACATTATGTAATTAAGTTTAGAAACTTAGATGAAATAACTTAAATTTTATTTAAAACTTTCTTAATTCAAAGAGAATGTTATATACTTTTAGGGTGTAAAATGGTGAATTAGTCAACTTTATATTATACTTTTAGGATTTGCTTCCTCGGAGCTATGAAAAATATTTTAAAAGATAAGTTATATTTTTTATTAAAATATTATCAATTAAAACTTTGATAATTTATAGACAATAAATTATAAAATTATTATAATTTCATATCATTTTAAAGAAGACAGTATAATTCCATTTTTACTTTTATTTTTGGTGCTTTAGTCAATTGTATTTTTACAATGCGACTATTTGTGACACATCCGTATGGCGTATTAATTGCCTGCATGCAAAATAAACCCAATCCGAAAACTAAATAATATGCATTGAAATTTTGAAATGTGCATTATTAATGCATCTGTGATGTGTCAGAGATTCAGATGCATCCACGCCTTCAGGCTTCAGCCATAATATTTGGCTCAGCCATTCCAAATCACATAGTATTCACAATAAGTTTAGTAGTTGACTTGTTTTGTTAGATAAGAAAAACTAATAGTTGCGTTGACTTTAGAAACTAGAAAGCAATAGAAGCCAAGGAATAAATAAGATTTATTATTGTAGTAGTAATAAATTTCTTATATTGTATTTTTAAATTTAAATAAATCAAAATCTATAGAAGATATAAATACATCATAGTTAAATAATGGTGAAAAGTACACATTTCAAGAAAGAAAAAATATAATAAAAATGTTTTCATCGTTAATCATAAACAATTTATTTATTAAATTAAAAAAGCTATAAAATTTTCGAAACTACAGAGAGAATTATAAAAATAAATCATTTGAATTAAGATATATAATTTCTCACATTAATTTTATCATGTTCTATATAAGTATTTCATCTTTATTCTAAAACTTTCGGAACTTTATGTTGGTTAAATATTAGTACTATATTGGTTCCCATTTATATTGCTCTTCATGGTGAAACAATTATTTGTTTTATCTAATAAGAGTAATGATGAAGTACTCACACACGTCATGCATCTTAATCGTTTTAAAATTAGTTTTGTTTTTTGGTACGTATGTGAAACTTAGTTTTCTTTGGGTCCATTTTGTGAAAGGAATAAAACATTTTTTTAGTTCTTCAAGTTTTGCTTTGCTGTTTGTTGTTGTTCATGTCACAAGGAATTGAAAAATAGAAATCTTTTATTAAAAATTATATATGGTAGAGGTGAGTTGAATATTACAGTATATTCTACAAAAACTTTTCTCGATCTTTCAATTTTTTAGTCAGTACCTCAAGGGTTAATCTCTACGTTAGGTGCACTTTCAATCTTCAATTTCAAAATATACTACATCCTCTTCCCCTCCTTTATTACATGCACTAAATTATTAGTAATATCATGATTTGAGAAGTAACTGTTCATTTGTAAGACGGGAGAATTTGAAATTTTTAATGAACTCAAGCACTTTTTTACGTTAAAGAAGCATGTATATACCCTAGTGCCCCACTAGACGTGGTGGTGGTTTCCTTAAATATTCACGAATCATGAAGATGCATGATACTGAAAAATAAAATAAAGGCCACACGAGAATAATAGTCGAAATTTCAAAATACAAACTGAACACAAAACAACAAGTCAACATTTTTTTTTGATAAATAACAACAAGTCAACATTACTGTCCAATGATTAGTGTGATTCCAAGACTTAATTATCAATGATCACGTAAGCCAATTTTAGTTTGTGGCCAGACTTCAATATACATCCCTAATGGACGGGGGATCCGGAAGCTGAATTCTTTATTCTATTAGACTTTAATTTCTTTCTGCATAAGAAAATAGGCATTGTGACAAGTTTGAAATTAAATATCAGGCTTCACGAGTCCAACAATAACTATTTTTTTTTTTGTGTGTCCAACAATAATTTTATGCACACGTTATCAAGAAAGATTCTTTAAATTAAATCTAGCTTAACTAGTAAAGATTTATATAGCAAAGCCTCAAAGCAATTTCAGCTTCATCGCCATCATAGCATGTCATTAACAATCTTGCTAATTAAAGAACAATACATTTCCTACAGAAACTGATAAGACAAACAATTACAATGGAAATGGATTTTATCTCCCTAATGAATCAAAAGCAACCAAGCAGAATAGAAACCATGCAGCAAAGCAAAGTCGTGGAGGAAGAGCAAAATGTAGGGTTGAAAGCAGGATTTTGATTTAGTGGCCTCCAAAAGGGTAATGAAGTTATTAAACATTAGACCCCATCGGCCCCAAAGAAAAAAAAAAGGAGCAGACACATTATCAGTTTTCTTCCTTCAATATTTTGCCTGTAGTGGTATGTTAGAGCTGAATACTAATTAATTATATGACATGGTATCTGTGGCTGGATTCATATGTCAAAACTTATAGATGTAATGCGACTATGTATTCAGCTACTTCACCAATACGGAGGGACTAATCATCTGGCTTCTAATTAAGTTTTCAGCTAGCTGACGGCTTATAATCTATTAATTAAAGTTTATAAGCTAATTTAGTAATTTTACCAAACATAAATGAAGAGTTGTTCCAACTATAGAGGTCAAAAGGATAATTAAATAAATAAATAAATAATGTTTAAACTTAATACTTTTAAATTAAATTCATTTATTATTTACCAATTATCACCTTATCATTTTGTTTATTTAATATAGAAGAAAAACTGATCTCAGTCTATTTTAGTTTATTTTAAACAATGATGATACACAGTTTCTATGTCATAATAGTTTTCAGATTGAACTAGTTGATTTTAATTCATGGATCGGAACACACGTCTCTTTCGTTCAGCTGCTGCTATTGTTGTTGTTTGGAATCTTCCATGTTCTTTAGCGGTAACGCATCACATGAGAATGAGATGCCAAAGTTTAAACGTAAAGTTTTTACCGTTCAACACTCAATGCCAATTCCTTACTACAAGCTAGCCTGAACCACCCACCTACTACTGGTACAATAATGCAGTTATCCGCTTCATCAGTTTTTCCTTGACAGAGGCTTATTATGAAGGATATCACCATGAAGTTCTCTGGTGCCACGATTGCCACATAAGGCATAAGGGTACTGTCTCGCAATCAACACAGTCTAACACAAAGATATAAAATAAAAAATAAAAAATACACAACATACACATATGGATTAGAAATTATTGGATGGTTCGGACCATCATTTCTAAGTACTTTTTAATTTCGAAAGAACAACTAAATAAATCAAATCAACCAAAAACACACATGAATCATGCTTAAAATAATCTGACTCAATTTCAATGGAGTGATCCTATCAAACTTAATTGCATTGCATGCATGCACTTATAACCTGCGGGAATGAGAAAGGAGAGGAATGGAGCACACTGCAAAAATGAAATGTACTTATAATTCACAACTTACAACTTAACCAGTTAAGCTGTCTTGAATCTTGATGTCTCAAGGGGACTCTTTGGTTTTCTTTTATAAATCTGCACATGGATATATATTTAATCTGCATGGATATCGTTTTCTATCTAAACCACTCAGTCCATTACCAGCTTTTTTTATAAAAAAAAAATAAAAAAAATATAGGACATTGAAAAGTGAAATTCATTTACTATTAAAAAAAACAATTTGAGTGTCTCCAATCTTAAGATGTCTCCATCTTACCAATGTGATTTAACTACTAACCATCATGAAAGAGAAAGTGAGGTGGTAAGTGTCCATCCTTTATTGATCAGTGTATACAAACACGTAAACAAGAAATGAATATACCCACATAAAAGTGGAGAGCTTCTATAGTATATAGAATTAAATTTTTATTACTCTTAACATGCATGTACCATAATCCGAGATACAATTATATTATTATACTCGATGCCACATCAAGGAGCAAAATGCAACACCATAAGTGATACTGATACAATGAGTCATAACCCTTCAAGAATTATAGGAAAAACTATAGAGAAAGTAGACTTATAAGACTGAATCTTGCTCTCTCTTGAATATCATTAAGCTCAACTTAAATTAAGTCTTCTTTGGAGCAAGCTTGGCCTTGATATCATCAACCTTCGTAGTATCAATCTGGAAAGCCTGAGCAAGAACATTATCAGGCACAGTTGGTGTTGAAGTGATAAGAGCTGCAGCTATGGACACTGTGCCAGGGAGTTGGCTGTCGAAGGCAGAAAGCACAGAAGCAGGCTTATCACCATTGTTCTTCTGATAGTGCACCAAACCTTTTGGGAACACAAAGATTTCACCGTTCTTAATAGACTTTGAGATGAGTTTGTTGGATGTGGAGATAAATCCAACATCTAATTCACCGTCCAACACAAACACAATCTCAGTGGCACGAGGGTGTGTGTGAGGTGGGTTAAGTCCCCCAGCTTTGTAGTCTATTCTTGAGAAAGACACCCCCACAAGTAATTGGTATATATGTTGCTTTTAGGGAAAATTCGAAGATTGAGTTGATGGAACGGCCCCACGTTCCACGTTCCTTTTATTTTTCCGTTGCAATTTGGCCCACGTTCCACGTGCCTTTTATTTTTTCCCATTGCAATTTTTGGGAATTTTTATTTTATGGTCCATTTTTCTTTCATATTAAACCTTTATCTTTACAACCAATTTCAGTAACAAATCACATACCTATTTTCAAGCTCACTTCTCATAACAAATTGGTTGTAAAGATATGTATGTGCCACTTCGCGTTTAATTTGTAATGACAGGAGGTACACTTACTAATATTTAATTTTTACTATTTGATCTGAATATGTCATTTAAATTAATTTATATGTTTAGATCATTGCCATTTTAATTTACATGAGTATCCAATGAAGAGGGGTTTGGTGAGAGTTGAGAGATGTAAGGAGATAGGCAGATCAAGAGTTGCCATGCAATGTAATTAACTCCAAAACTCATCTTCTATCTTTCTTTTCTCCAACTAAATTCAGTTTAAACAATTCACCAATCATGTTTCTGATTTGACAATTTCTTATTATATTATTTAGTTTAATCATTATTAAATTATCAAATTAGTAATTTAAGCTAATATTTAAATTGATTATGACCTAAAGTTTTTACGAATTCAACTTTCGACTTAAATATAATATATAGTATTATGCTTATGAGTCAGTGTTAAGAGAAATTGACTTTTGAAGATTGTCATCAAATACCAAATCTGAACAACCTTGGAGAATGGATTGGCACTTCGACAAGTCCATTCCTGCAGAGACTTTCTTGTTTCTTGTTAAACAAGGAACGTACGTAACTACCCCTTTAGAATATACATGTCCATATAATTATAATTTCTTCCTATTTTACCCACTCTTCTTCACTTCAGCAGGAACACGGTGCATAAATATGGCATTCGGCTAGCTATACCTACTTGTTGCATGGGTGGCTTGTAACTTTTTTTTTGAAAGGCAAATAAATTTTTATTATAAAACACCAAATTTCCGGCACACTTTTGTAAATTTCCTCCCTTGATATTTCTTCTTTCAAAGTGGAGGTGTTGGATTTGGAAGCAGAGAATAAGAGAGGTCTGAACTTGAAGGAGCATGGTTTGGGAGTGGATAGGAAATGAAAAGAGTGGGTTATGGGAATGCTATTAGAAGAGAAGGAATGAGCAAACTGGAATGCCGCTCATTGTTTCTCCTTACACACAACTCCAAGTTCTACTCCCCACCAACAAAACAAACTATCTTATGTTATTTGCATAATGACCCCGATGTGCATCACAGGGTTCAATGCACAAATACTTGAATTTCAAATTCTCTTCCACACCAATCAACCATCGGTTTGGTAGTTGCGCCTCTGCATCTCCCCACTGTTCACTTCACTCACTCACTCTACATTCCTAACACCACTCATTATATAATGCAAAACATGTGCCAATGACATCAAAATGGTTTGGCAATTAATCATTTTATTTATATTAATTGATAATTATTTTACAAATCAGCCCCATATATAGCAATTTAAGTTTTAGTGATTGAAAAATGTTACCAAGTTTTAACACATAATTGTAATTGTCTATCAAATTGTGCTTGCCTTTAACTGTAGATCTTTTTTTACTGTAATTGCAACATAGTCACTGTTAATTTTGCTTGCTGACCATGTGATAAAATTCCAACCCCCCCCCCCCCCCCCCACAATCATTTTTCTTGGTTCCGCCCCAGCGAATACCATGTTTATCCCGTTTCCATCAATTTGAATCACTTCTTCGAGTCTCTTTGGTGGGGAAAAAATAATAAGGAAATACATAAGAGGGATGGGCAATGAAGGATTTTTGGTAACTGGAAATAGGAGGGAATTCAACCACGTCTCTTGCATTTTGTAGCAGTTTTGTTACTGTCGGAAATTGCTTGTTTATTACAATTTTTCTGGCACTTAAATATTGCAAGAATTGTATATATTGTAATTTTGTATTATTTTTCTCTCTCAAACCAAACACTCCCAAACTCATCCTATTTTATTTTATTTTTTTTATCTATTTTCTTCCATCTTATTTCTTTCTTTCCTATTTCTATTTACTTTATTTCTTTTCCTCCTAACAAACAACTGTTCATGAAACAAAAATACCATATTTTTAGGTAAAATGGTAAACTGTTCCCAATTTGTAGGCTATTGACAATGCTTTTTTCACTATCAACCGCTTCAATTTGATAGACAATCTAGGACTCGAATCATATACTTGAGTCACACTCTAGTTTACAGTAGCGAGGGATTTTGTCAATCGTATAATGAAGTAAATTAACGAAAGAATTATATTATTGTAAGAAAATAAAAGAGAAATTACAAGAATGGAGAGTGACGAACAAAAATCAATGAAGAGGAGGAGAACTAAATCAAATGAACAATTTTACTTTCTCGTTGGAAGTTCATACATTGCTCTTCTGAGCGCCTCTGTATCCTAGTGGACAAATGTGTAAGGTTTGAGTGATTGTGAGTACAAAATTTCCAACTCTTTCCTATATCAATCCCACCCTATTTATTTATAGACTAACGTCACCCTAGCTCCTTTTGGAATTCCATTCAAGTGAAGCAAATTTTGTTTCTATCACCCTGCAGTTTGATGTTTAATAATACAGCAACAGTGTCACTAGCTGTATGGATGCATGAATCTTGGCCATCAATGACGCTCGTGCATGGCATATGGCTTACACGTAGGGCCATCTAAGTTAGGAATAAAATATACTCTTCCAACCAGAATGTTAACAAGGCTGCGAGGTTACTCCATGAATACCAACAGCAAAATTCTAAGATTGGACATTAGTTGAGATCAGATAATGCAAATAATTGAGCCCTTCAAGTATGGTACCAGCACCTGAAAGATGTTATGAACTAAATACAGACGCAGCCATCTCTATAAATTATGGGTTAACGAATGATAAAAAAACACTAACAGTCTAGCAGCAACCTACATTAAAAGGAATCAATTTTACATGTAGTTACAAATATTGGCAATACTCATCTCTGAATTCCCTACGTTGATTAGTAAACAAATATGAATTCAAATTTTGTAGTTACAACCATGTCTTACCTTTCTTACAGAGTAGTTATCCAATTTTGGTTTTCAGCACCAAGGCAGGATTTAAACTTGGTTTGCCCCAGTTACCAAGAAGAAACCTCAACATACAAACCAGTAGTCAATGATTGAGAGGCAGTTAGCTCATGAAACTCATTTTAAATCCATTAGTAGAACTAAAGAAAGCTACCAGGTCGCCAGAAACCAGAAGTAGAAAACAATGCCTCACAAACCTCAGCTTTCTAATTTCATTATGTAGCCATCAAAATCCAGCCTCCAGTAAGATCCTCTTTTATTCTTCAACAATTACAAGTCCCAGCATACAAAGTTAACCTCGTATAGGTTATTTTTACAAGAGGGCTCCAACAGTTTAACATTTTCCATTACCTGTCATTAATAGCACAAAGCTTTTAGTAATCATAGCACAAAGAATCAAGAAGAAAGGCTTCAAGTACTTGAATAATTGAATTATTTTCATACAAGTTAAGCTAAAAATAAAGCTAATTCAATGATTCAAAGATAAACTGTTTTCTGGATAGAAGACAATTGCAAAAGATATTATTGGCAAGAATTGACCGCATCCCTTCAAACAAAACTGAAAGGTAAAAACTAAAAAATATAGAATATGGCAGAGCTGTAACTCGAGAGTGTCTAAGAAAAGACTAAAGAGTTTTTGCATGGATATTTTTTTGCCTCTCTGAACAGAAAATAAAACAAATCTTACCAACCTGATCTGCATCATTTTATATGCCTCATCCATGGACATCACATTCTGCTCTATTTGCCACTATCTGAGTTTTTTATTTTTCAATACTAATGAACCATCTCCACTCAACACATTCCTATTCACTAAATAGTTCATATTGTTGGAGTAGAGAATAATCCATTCTCTCACAACTGATTTGGGGGAATGATTGAGTCAAGAAATGTTCAGTAAGAAACAGAAATATGGCTGAGAAAGCAGATTTTAGTCTGACATAAAAGTTCGGTTAACAAGAGACAGGTACAATAAGTTATGAGCGGACTTGTCAGTGGGAACTGTGTGTGTCTATGTAATACATAAAGGAGACATCCACTTTCAATGACAAGATAAATTTCATATATTTGAGGGTTAAAATTTCCCATATTTTGCCTGGATATATATCACAAGTTACATTAATAAAGTTGACTTGGATACCTGGATTTTTTACTGAAATAAATATGTTTAACTTTGATCATTTGGTTAACAAAAGCTTGAAACACTCACGATAATCATACGTGGCCACACTTCTACATTGCTTAAGTCTGCTAGAAGATGGTATCCTACATCATTCTTTACACCTGTCATCAACATTTTCTTAAATGTGAATAACCTAAGTATCTCATATGGGGTTATATCTGTTGATAAGTTGTGAAGAGTTCAACTATAGATAATCTCTTAACCATCCCATCAAATAGGTAGAAGATTCATTAAACTGTGAAAAATATCCAATTATAACTAATCACATAATTCAGCTTTATTATTTTTCTACTTATGTTGGTTAGATCAACAGTCTCAGTAGTTATATAAGATATGCAGCTCAGTCATTTTAACAACTTATAGAAGTGGCCTCCCATCTTAGTAGCAGGTAATTTATAGCAGTGCAGCCCAAAAAACTAAAAACAAATCCAAACCTTCTATTTTTCAGGGTCCCATAGATCAAATATCACAATAGAAGTTGAGATCATCTGAGGCATTGTAAAAAGTTTAACTCATCCTGCAACCCTGCAGGAGAAACCTTTCCCCCTCCGGAACACTTTTGATGTGAAGGAGTTTGAAATGAATAATAATATGTAAGACCTAAGTATAAGTAGTCAATCCTAGATAACAGTGCGGAGCAGCCACCTCCAAAAATGCAAAAGCGGATAGCAAATAGCGAGATGGCCACTATTGCGAAGTCTAGAAAACAATACATATAATTTATAATTTCATATCATACACATAATTTATAAATACTGAAAAATAGAAAAATACAAAAAAGATAGTAGTTACTAAGGGGGCATAAGTAAGAAACCAAAAAATTTTATTTGATAAAATAAATAAATTAAAAGATACAAAAAATTGAAAAACGAAATCACAAACTGTTTAAAGACAATTAATTAATAGGCAGGGATAATTAATGAGGGAGGATAATTAATAGGAGGTTTAAAGGAAAAAAATTGGATAATTAATAGGGGAGTGTAAGTGCATAACTAAATAGTTTAAAAGATATAAAAAGACAATCTCAGATTTTTATTTGCTGTTGTAATCCATGATCTCAATAGTAATTGCACCTGCTGCTATCTCGTCACTAACGTGGTGCTATTGACTACATAGTATAAGACATGGATAGAGGTGGGCAGCATTTTATTTTTTTATTAAAAATACTAAGAATAAAAATTGAAAAAAAGAAGAAAGGATAAGATATCGCCCTGGACAAAAGAACGTAACAGAAAGGAACCGATAAAAGGAGACATTCAATGGAACAAAGCTGCCCAATTCCTCAACACATCTTTTAATGAAACCCCATTTAGAATGCCATGTGCTTTATGTAAAATGAACTCCAAAAGCTAAATAATAAAACTAAATCAAGTGTTGATGACCTAAAAACACCTTAAAATATGATATTTCTGTCCCAACCAAATGTACTGAGTGTAGCATAAGTTGAATGTTGCCACAATAATTAAGAGGCTCTCTAGTTTGAGAAAATATTTCAGTTTACACTTTAATTACAAAAAGGCAACCTATTTTTGGTTTTCAAAAGTCAGTGAAAACAACTTTTTTTTTTCTTGTTTCACTAATGCAATTTTTTAAAACTGGGAAACAAAGCAAAAACAGAAAACATAATCCCAAACCAAACAGCCTCTTAGCCTCTTCACTTCTGCCAAAACTATGAAAGCTAATCATCAAAGAACTGGTACAGGGACCTTATTCACAAATAAACAATGACTTATAAAAATATTCAATTTACACGAACAATGGTTGTGAACTCCCGAGTAGGATCAAGACACAGGCCTTGACACAGAACAATCCTTCTTGTGACCTATGGTGAAAGCAAGAATCAGACTCATCCTTCACAAAGCCCCCTCCTAGACTAACACAAGTTTTTCTTAAAAATATTTCTCATAAATAATATTAAAATCAATTCTTCCCTTTAAAAAGGCTACAAAGATATCCTAACAATTATCCTAATTTATCATAATTGATAAAATAAAAATAAAGAGATCCCTAATTAATAGGAATATAGAATCATATCTAACAATTATCCTAATCCTAATTAATAAAATACGGAAATGAAATCTGGATTCTGATATCAGAATCTTATTAAGATAGGAAAAAACAAAGAACCAAGATAAATTGAAAAAAAATCATGATTTAAATAAAGATATATGATAACCCTATTAGTGGCCCACATTAACAACATGAATGTTCCTCCCTGGTAACAAATAACAACTATTGGAAATTCGTTAGAATTCCCTAACAAAGACAAATCTGACACTTAAAGGAGCAAAAAGTTCTATTACACGACAAATTGAGATCATTTCTTGTGTAAAACAGCAGCTATAACGAATTATTAAGCTTTAGCAAAGTCACTACATTGGAATTTCAGACAGCCACGTGTAAGTTTACCATAATCTGTAACCCGGTTGTTCAGAGTTAACAACTATTGGAAATCCGTTAGAATTCCCTAACAGACAAATCTGACACTTATACGAACAAAAAAAATATATTACGTGACAAATTGAGATCATTACTTGTGTAAAACAGCAGCTCAAACAAATTATTAAGCTTTAGCAAAGTCTTTACATTCATTGGAATTTCAGGCAGCCACATCTAAGTTTACCATAATCTGTAAACCGGCTTGTACAGAGTTAACACAACTATTGGAAATCCATTAGAATTCCCTAACAAAGACAAATCTGACACTTAAAGAAGCAAAAAGTTATATTACATGAGAAATTGAGATCATTACTGGTGTAAAACAGCAGCTCCAATGAATTATTAAGTTTTAGCAAAGTCGTTACATACATTGGAATTTGAGGGAGCCACATGTAAGTTGACCATAATCTGTAACCCGACTTGTACAGAGTTAACAACTATTGGAAATCCGTTAGAATTCCCTTACAAAGACAAATCTGACACTTATAGGAGCAAGAAGTTATATTACACGACAAATTGAGATCATTACTTGTGTAAAATAGCAGCTCCAAGGTATTATTAAGTTTTAGCAAAGTCGTTACATACATTGGAATTTCAGGCAGCCACATGTAAGTTTACCATAATCTCATCTGTAACCCGGCTTGTAGAGAATTAACAACTATTGGAAATCCGTTAGAATTACCTAACAAAGACAAATCTGACACTTAAAGAAGCAAAAAGTTATATTACACGAAAAATTGAGATCATTACTTGGGTAAAACAGCAGCTCCAACATATTATTAAGTATTAGCGAAGTTTCTACATACATTGGAATTTCAGACAGCCACATGCAAGTTTACCATAATCAGTAACCCGGGTTGTACAGAGTTAAAATAAAGAATACAAGAAAAGACAAGAAATAAGAAGTACCAATTGTGACGTCAAAAGTCAGCCAGTACACCCTCAAGTTAGAAAAACATAAAGCATAAAACTCAATTATAGTAGTTAATATATCCACTATAAAACCAGGGCAATCTTTTGGTATTGTGAGCACTTTTATCACAATTATATTCTTAGTTCTTACTTTCCAATCTTGAGCAAATATACATATAAAGAATACCCTTCTGTAATGTAAGTAGAACCAATTATATAGACAATATGGAGATTAACGTTATTGAAGTGCAATATGAAGCTAGATAGCAAAGTAACAGAGTAGGAATACTTCTTCAGTTTTCAGAATTTCCAAGAAATTCTAACTAAAAAGAAAAATACTAGAGGATGCAGAGCAACAACAATGAGCATACATCATACTCATAAAATGCCACTGAAGATAAATCTGATTCAAAATAAAAAGCTGGCCAGGAGAGAGTATTAAACCTATACCTCATTCATTCTTTTCTTTCAAATCACTCCTTAGGAAGCCCGCTGCAAACTTTCCCGTCCTCCACAAGCTGATTGATCGCAGTCTTAAGCCTCTCATAATCATCAGCAGTATTATAAACTTGATGAGATATCCTTACGTAACCAGTTATAAACCCATCCTTGTCCCTAGGATCCCTATCACCATTCCTCAAAGCCTGGTAATACACAGGAACTTCAACTGCATGATAAACCCTAAGGTACGACCTTAACCTCAATGCATCATCAACACTCATCACACGCAACCTAGAAGGCAACCCCACCATAATCATGCTAGCACACATATCAGGAGGCGACCCCAGAACCGTTCCCCACGACTCCGCCAACATGGTTCCCATTTTCACAACCCCGTCATGGTTCCTCTTCATAATCCCCTCAATCCCACCCTCAAACCGATTCACGAACTCCAAAATCGATGGCACAACAAGCTGGGGGCTATAGTCACGCATCCCCACCCACGCACTCTCAACCGGTAGGCCCTTCCCGTACTCCTGTGAAACGACAGGGTGGTGCACGTCGTTTGATTTTTCCTTACAATACAAAAACGCCACCGAAGGCGGCGAGAAAAACCACTTGTACAAATTGCTCACGTAAAAATCAGCTCCAATTTCCTTAACGTCCACGGGGACGCTTCCAATGGCGTGAGCGCCGTCGACGAAAACCTGCTCCACTCCGTGCTCTCTGCAAACCCTGATCAATTCGCGAACGGGGAGAACGAACGAAGGCATGGAAGTTATGTGATCGATTATCGCTAACCTAACTCTTCCGCCGTTGAGTTTACCTTTCTCGAGGCCTTTCTTGAACTCCGTTATGATTTCTTCCTCCGAGCGCACCGGAAAGGGGAGTTCAACCTCGACGATGGTGCCGCCGATGGGACTGACGTAAGCTTCAATGGATTTCTTCACGGCCTGGTAGGCGCAGTGGAACATCACAACGGCGTCGTTCCGGTGGAAGTAGCCGCGGACGAAGCGGCGGCCGATCTGCTGGAGGACGACGGCGGCGGCGGTGGTGGCGTTGTCAACGAGGGAGACGTCGTCCACGTGGCCGGCATTGATGAGGTCTTGGATGGCGGCGCGTGAGGCGAGGATACCGGGGCGGAGCGCGTTGAAGTAGAAGTCGTCGGGCTGCTGGAGGAAGCGGAGCTGCCAGGTGGACTGCGCGGCGAGGACGGAATGCGGGCAGCTGCCAAAGCTGCCATTGTTGATTCTGGCGACGCCGCGGTGGTGGTGGGAGAATTCCTCGCGGATCTCGGCCTCGGAAATGGTGTGCGTGACGTGCGCGAGCTTGGGTTTCTTGCCGGTGCCGTTTAGGTGGGTGGTGTTGTCGTTTTCCATGGTGGGGGTTTCGGGAAGTGTTGTCATTGTTATTGTTTGGGGAGAGAGTGAGCCGTTGGTGGTTGGTGGTTGGTGGTTGGCGGTTGGAGATAACATAGCTGGGGAGAGGAAGTGAGGAACTCTTGAGTGCTGAAATTGTCGTTATTCGGTTCGTCTTTTCTCCTTTTTTTTAAAAAAAAAAAATATATTTTGTTCTTGACTAGTAAGATTGTCTTCCGCTTTTTATATAGTTTTATAGAAGAAAAAGAGACAACGGGTGGATGGGCCTCACCCGAGCAAGGGGACTTCTTTTTAACAATCCTTATTTGTTCTTTATACCACCTTTCATTGTTTATTACTCTATTGATTTTGTATAAGTATTTACATAAATGTCTTATTGCATTTTCACCCACATAAGATTATTCTTTTATAAGTTCATCATCATTATTTTTTATCAAGTTTCAACTCTTCTCTCCAATCGTTCATTTTACACATTTTCACTTATACAAATGCATTAAAAAATGTAATTAGGAGGATAAATCTCACTAAAGAAGATCAATCAAATTTTCTAATGGAGATTAATAATTGATAAAAATTAGTATATATTATGTTTCCATTTCAAATATTATAGATGAAAAAAAAAGAATTAGGTTAAGAGGAAGATCCTACTAAAGTGATCAATTAAGTTTTCTGCAAAGTTCAATCATTTGTAAAACTCTTTAGAAAAAAAATCCAACATATCAATGACATTTTGTTGTCTAATAAAATTAGGAACTTTTCATATTTTTCTACATTTTTTAAATCAAATGTATCTTTAATAAAAATATGTTAAAAATGTTAATTACTACTGTTAAACATGCTCCAACTCTCCTAAAAACAAAACTCAGAGTACAACTAGAGAACTAAAAACAAATCACACTTAAAATATATATAAAAAAAAAGTCAATTTCAATGAGTGTTTTCAACTAATTAAAATTTTATTTTAAAAAGGGCATTTTAATAGAACAATTATTATCATTATTTTTTATTAAAAGTTGTCAGATTATGTGGAGACTGTGGTACTACTTACGCCCCCCCGTAGACTTGCCTACATACTAGATTTCCCCTTATCTTATCTCTCGTCCAGTCCACGTTGCAAATGATAATTATATCCATCTTCTCAATCCACTCCAATTCAAAATCTTCACCGTAAACCACTTCTTCAACTTTCCTTCCCAATTCTAAACTCATTCAAACTATGGCAGCGTCTTCGCTCTGTTCCTCTTTCACCTCCAAAACGTGGAACCCGCACGCGCGCTATCACCACAAAACCCTAGCACCTCCCTATTCCGCCTTTCTTCGCGGAGACCTCCAGCTCCATCCACCTTCGGTTTCCGGAACGCGGCGGAGAAGGCGCCGCCGATCGGGTTCGGTGGCGTCCCTCGGAGGCTTGTTGGGCGGCATCTTCAAAGGCGCCGATACGGGAGAAGCCACGAAGCAGCAATACGCTGCGACCGTTAACATAATCAATGGATTGGAACCGGAGATTTCTGCTTTGTCGGATTCGGAACTGAGGGACAGGACTTTTGCGCTGCGAGAACGCGCGCAGCATGGCCAGTCTTTGGATTCGCTCTTGCCAGTGAGTTTTGAAGTATTGAGTGTTGTAGTTTATAAGCGGCGATTCAAATCAAATGCAGTTTCTCTTGATTGTGACCAAGGAAGTGATTAAAGTGTACTGTGTCTGTGTGTATGTGCATTGCAGGAGGCGTTTGCTGTGGTGAGAGAAGCTTCGAAGAGGGTTCTGGGCCTTCGTCCCTTCGATGTCCAGCTCATAGGTAAGTCTTTCGCTGGCGTTTCGTTGTTTATGGAATTGAACTCTGTCATTTTATAGAAAAAACTTACACGCAGTCCTTAACAGCCTTTGGAGTTGTTCTCCAATTAGAATTGGAATAAGAGTTTTACCTCAGTAATCTGCATAATAAATGTTTTCATTAAAGGTCAACATAGATTCCCAAAATAAAACTCCAATTCTGATTGGAGAACATCACCAAAAACACTTGCGGAACTTAAGTTTTGCCCTCACTTTATTGCCTTATACATAGTGTAGTGTACTCTAGCTTGTGCTATTTAGTGTATTTATAAATATATGTGTAAGAGGATAATTTATTAATATTGTGTTAGTTTGGGTCTTGTAGGAGGCATGGTTCTTCATAAGGGAGAAATAGCTGAAATGAGGACCGGAGAAGGGAAGACACTGGTTGCTGTTTTGCCAGCTTATTTAAATGCATTGAGTGGGAAGGGAGTTCATGTTGTAACTGTCAATGATTATCTAGCTCGGAGGGATTGTGAGTGGGTTGGTCAGGTTCCTCGCTTTCTTGGATTGAAGGTTGGCCTCATTCAGCGTATGTCTCATACTTCATTACTTCCCTCTCCTCTTTATGTTTGGATTCTGTTTCTACATCTGTATTCATCCATTGTTAGTCAGTTGGGGTTGGTTGTATTTCAAGCTTCTGTGTTGCTTTGTTTCCCTCCACTCTATTTTCATTTCTGAATAATAGTTTATTCATTTTTTACGTAGTTTGTTCTTTGGCTTTTGTTTAGGTTTTTTTATGTTTTTTTTCTTCTTGTTTTTAACTGAAATTCTTCAAGATGCAACGTGTTTTAAACCTATTCCTTTGTTTCAGTCTAACAAATAATGAATTTGGTTGCAGAGAATATGACAAGTCAGCAAAGAAAGGAAAATTACTCATGTGATATAACATATGTCACTAATAGTGAGCTTGGTTTTGATTACTTGAGAGACAATCTTGCCACGGAAAGTAATTTTTCCTTTACATATTTCTTGCATTTAAAATATGCTTTTTAGATTTTTAATTTGTATCCTTTTAATATCATGCTGAACTCTGAACTTTGGAATGTACAGAGTGTCGAAGATCTTGTCATAAGGGGTTTCAATTACTGTATCATTGATGAGGTTGATTCAATCCTTATTGATGAAGCTAGAACACCGCTTATTATATCTGGACCTGCAGAGAAACCCAGTGATCAATATTATAAGGCTGCAAAGATTGCAGAAGCCTTTGAACAAGACATACATTACACTGTAAGTCTGCTAAATTATGTTTACATTTTGAAATTTAATGTAGTGTTAAGTTTATCAGCACACGTACTCCCTGTTTCTCTATTGGTGCCTGCTCAGCTCACTTTTAGGTTGTGTCTATTAAGAAATAAGAAGTGTTGCTATACTAGCATCATAAGAAGAGTCTGTTTTCGATTTTAGGTTTGCAACAAGGGTTAGAAACCAACTGTACTAGTCTGGTTATATGTCATACTTAAATTCAGCCAATTTTATGTTTAGTAGAGGAAATTTTGTCAGGTGTAATTTTATCTCCATACAGTATTTATCATTGGGCCTATATATCTTAATTAGAATATTGAAACAAAATTACAAACTGGGACTGCATTGTCGTTGATTAATATTTTTATCCTTGATACGAACATGACAACAATGATAAGTGAAGTTCATTTGTGATTATTAGTTTTTTCCTTTTTTTGAGGTATACTTGATGAGATGAGATCTTCATTTGCCTGGTTCATGATACATGGACAATGTGCTCACATTGTTCATACTATTTTTAAAACAAGAAAATGTAAAAATTAGTTGAAGCAATATTTATCCCTGTTTTTTTTTATTGAGGTTATGGACCTTTCCTGTTTTTTCAAACATATCTGCCTATATAAGGGGGGAAAGTTAAACAAAAAAAAAGAAGGAAACTTGACCTGACTAGCCCTAGTTAAATGAAAATGAGGTAGAAGATGAATTTTTTTTAGGAAGATGGCTTATAAATATTATATAGAGTGGAATGCTTATGTGATGCTAACAGTGAATTTGATATACAATATAAGTTAGTTTCTATTTCATGGTCTGCTTGGCAAAGTGAACAAACTTCTCTTTCATATTTGCTGGACAGCTGGGTGGTTTTAATGGGGTTTTACATATGGATAGATTAAAGATATTGTGTTGAAAATGGGAAACAAAGCATTTGTTCGGTTAACTAAAAAACACAGTTATGGAGGTTTTGATTTTTATACCTTGTGAATGGATTATGGTTGGTAAATTTTCATCATGACTATGACTTATTTTATCTTTGACGACAGGAGTAGATGCTCAATTTATTAAAATAAGAGTGGATCTTTGAATATTATTCTTCTAACTGAAATTGTCTTTGCAGGTAGACGAAAAACAGAAAACAGTTCTACTTTCTGAGCAAGGTTATGAAGATGCTGAAGAAATTTTAGCTGTCAAAGATTTATATGATCCTCGAGAACAGTGGGCTTCATATATCCTAAATGCAATAAAAGCAAAAGAACTATTTCTTCGAGATGTAAACTACATCATTCGTGGAAAAGAGGTCCTAATTGTTGATGAGTTTACTGGTCGAGTCATGCAGGTATTTAGAGATTCTACTTGGCCTCATGGAAATAAACAATTTAACTAGCCAAGGCAAGGAGAATAGTAGTGCCATCAATAGCAGTTCTTGATCTACATTTGATTTCAAGTGCTTGAAGAGCATATCTTCCGAAGTAAATATGATTCCCTTGATAGGATATTCCCTTCATTCTTCCTCTATGTTGTTTATGAAATCTGGTTCTTTGGGGGTTATAATTATCATTATTATAATCTCAGCCCTTTAATGTACTAATTTTTATTGTATGTAGCTCTATCAAGATTTAAGATTATGGCAAAACTTTGCTTCAGATTATGGCTGAGAAAAGTATTAAATCATGACTTAATGCACTGTCCTTTACTGGATAACTTATGATCGCTATTCAACAATTAAAGCATTATAATTTAATTATTGATACTATAAGAATAGTTGCCATTAATATTCACTAGATTTGGCTTGAAGTTTCAGCACAGAAACTATTTATATTAGTCTACAGTCTACACCTGGAAACTCCTTGAAATGCACATTAGGTGTTAATAGAGATTCCACCTTTTGATACATTTCAGGTGCTGTCCTTATCTTTAAACACCCTGTGGTCAGCTGGATATATATGGATTCTTTTTAACCTGTCATGCTTGTGATATAATGCCAAAACCTTGGTGTTTACATTACTATCTAATTATTGTAGTGTCAGTCTAGCCAATAGCAAAATCTTACATATTACTGACACTCACTACCACTTCTATCTAGAGAGAACAAAGAATTAAACTGTCACATCTTCAAATTTCTGAGAAGTAAATTCTGTTGATATCTCAAGGAACAAGTAATTTTTATTTACTCTGATAGGGGAGAAGGTGGAGTGATGGCCTTCACCAAGCAGTTGAGGCAAAGGAAGGGTTGCCAATTCAAAATGAAACTGTAACGCTGGCTTCTATCAGTTACCAGAATTTCTTTCTTCAGGTTGGAAATGTTGTATCTGAGCTGATTAAGTGAACCATCATTTCAGAATTTCATTTGCCTTTGAACTTACCTTGATGTTTTCAAACCATGTACCTCTATAGTTCCCCAAACTTTGTGGTATGACTGGCACTGCAGCAACAGAAAGTACAGAATTTGAGAGCATTTACAAGCTTAAAGTTACAATTGTGCCAACAAACAAACCTATGATAAGAAAGGTTTGTTCTTACTTGTCATTCATGTGCAACACTTTAATAAACTGATGACTGTCTTGTCATGTGGAATTTGTATTCCAATTCCTCAATGGGAGGAATGGTAATATATTTATTATTTACTACATTTATATGTGCAACATATATGTAAATTATTATAGTTCTGTTAGAGGTAGGGCCAATGGTTTCTTTCCATTTACAGTTAAATTTGGAATAATCTTAGTAGATTTATTTTGTACATAATATCAATTATTTGACTTTTTTCTAGTTCCTAATCTTTATTTTATTTTTCTCAGGATGAATCTGATGTAGTTTTTAGGGCAACTTCAGGGAAATGGCGTGCAGTTGTAGTAGAAATCTCTAGGATGCACAAAACCGGTCGCCCGGTGCTTGTTGGCACCACTAGTGTTGAGCAGAGTGATTCTTTGTCAGAGCAATTGAAAGAAGCTGGAATTCCGCACGAGGTAAGGTCCCTCTTGCTTCCTATACTACTATACCTCACAAAAACATATTAAGATGCGTCATTTAAAAATGTAAGCACTTTGTCTCTTTTCAGAAAAATCCATAACCAAAAAGATGAATTATATTTTTCAAGAAAGGCATATTCACCTTCTTAAAACAACTTGTTAATGTTTTACATTTTATTCTATGATAATGATTAATGAGCCTCACAACAATATTGAAAGGCATTATTTTTTTCAATATTTTATATTATAATTTTATGGTGACTTTTTTGAATGTCTAAAAAAGTTATATATATATATATATAATACTAGTGTCCTTGAAGAATCCATCCATTTGGAGGTGTTGGCTCAAGTGTTTGAGCTGACAAGAGTTCAGCATGTATTGTACAGGTGTTGGTGATGGAAACATGTCCAGCATCAACACCCCACCAGCTCAAGCAAGAGGAGTGCTTGTGCTTCATAGACAGAATGTGGCAGTACAATATTTTCTTAATGATACCCATTTAAAATAATTTTTGTTTCTAAAAACGATAGCCTATTCATAGCCTAGGCAAGTGTTGATAAGTGATAACACTGACCAACTGCTCATCCATTTGAAAGAACTATAATGAAGCTTAATCTTGCAACCACTTTTTTTGTCTTAATTTTTTTGGGTATAAAAGTAGTGCAATATGTATTGTTTCTAGGTACTTAATGCAAAACCAGAAAATGTTGAGAGGGAAGCAGAAATTGTAGCACAGAGTGGTCGTCTTGGGGCAGTGACAATTGCTACCAATATGGCTGGTCGTGGGACAGATATAATCCTTGGTGGTAATGCAGAATTTATGGCACGGTTGAAGCTTCGTGAAATATTGATGCCAAGGTATTATGGAACTTTAATTGACAAAAGTTTTATTATGGAGATTTTATTCTTCCATGTACTTGTTGCCTTTTGATTCAATATTATTTAAAATGGTGTTTGGAAGAAAAGAGGAGGATAGGTTTAGTGGGAGGAGGTGAGGATGCTTAAAGAGAGATGCTGCCTTGGATGGGTTTTTAAAGAGTGAGATGCTCTCTGCTAAGTTAGAAACAAAAATGCTTAATGGAAGTGTGTGCATGCCCCTGTTTATAAGAGAAACGGAAAAGTATTGTCTGAAAAGTATAGTGAAGTGGTTTAGGGGGTGTTTGGTTTGGTTGTTTTCTGTTTTCATTTTCACTTAAAACAGAAAACGGTGATGAAAATGTGTTTGGTTGGATTTCTGAAAACATTTTCAGTGAAAATGAAAACAGGAAACAATCAGAAAATGAAAACAATAAAATCTCATTTTCAGTGTTTTCAGTTGAGAACAGAAACCTCATTTCAGGTAAAATGAAATTGCGGTGGCAATGAATGTAATTTTAAGCAAATCTAAAAATACAAAAAGACAAGAAGTCAATATATCATAAATTTTCAGTATTTTTATTTCATGAAAACAGAAAACAAGAAGTCAAACCAAACATATTTTCAGAATTCTAATCTTTTGAAAATGAAAACAGTTTTCAAAAAATGAAAACAGGAAATGAAAACAGAAAATGAAAATGCAAACCAAACACACCCTTAGGGTTTAAGTGGCCCCCACAGTGTGTGAGAGAGAGCATATAACAACACCTAGGTAGAACTATTGTAGTTACATATGTATATTCCTTGCTTGCACAATCTCACTGTTTCCAGAATTTATTTGTCACTGATACAATCTTAATGGGAAAGCATCTTCTGATTACTCCTATCCTATGGTTAAATTCCTATTCTTAGAGCCTGTCTTGCATTAGATCTGAAAGTTTAAGCAATTTGCAAGTTGTTGAAGCCATCTTATCAAACATGCATTACATTTTTTTTCTGGGAACATATGATTGCAGAGTTGTTAAGCCATCTGAAGAAGGCTTTGTATCAATAAAGAAACCTCCTCCCTCCAAGACATGGAAGGTATATCATTTTTATTTTTAAAGTATTGTTTATGTAAATACAATTATGGTGTGTGTGCTCTAACATTCTTCTACTTACTTTTTAGAAGGAGGATGCTAGCAACCTATTCTTCTTTTAGACCAAAATGTCCTATTTATTATTTCTAAAAAGCAAAAGTAGATAAGGGTATTTAAGACATTATAGTAACTGCCTAAGGAATCAAGTAGAATAAAACATGAATTTTATTAATTGAATGAAATTGAACAGGAACCAGGAGAAAGAATTTTCCTCCAAGGGTTTCCCCTTTTTTATGAACTTTGTAACTCTCTAAATGAATTCTGCTGCCATTATACCCCGTATCTATCCAATCGATCCCCTCTAACTAAATAACTGCTCAAATTGTCCCTAGTTAGCTGTCTCTAACTATTTTTTCCTTCTGTTCTGTCCTAGACGTTTACAATGATAATCTTTTTAAATTTATATATATTATTTACTTGTTTTTTTCTCATTCTCTCTCTCTCTCTCTCTCTCTCTCTCTCTCCCTACTTTTTCATCATTTTTTTAATTTAAATATGCCATGACTCAAAGATTCCACTAATGGAAAACATAAAAAGGTGCAGGTGGGCAGTTCTTGAAACTACGATTGTTCGTTTTTGTTGGAATGAATCAGTGGTTAATAAAATTGTCACCCTTGTTCTGGATAGCAATTATTAGGCACCATTAAACCCAATGAGTATGTTTGCATCCTCCAACATTTTCAGTTTACGATAGTGAACAGTATGCATAAGAAAGAATGTTGTGTTTGAACCCAGGCTTTTGTTTGATCATCTTTCACTGTGAGAGTTGCAGTTATGGTTAAAAATGAAAGTGAGAAGAACATGGGTTGACATTATAAATAGAATTAAGTTGTGAAAGATGAATCTTTGTATGATGGTGGATAGGGAGTTCTGGTGGAAACAGAAAGAAGTTGGACTCAAAATCTTTTTTTGTAACATATTATATTATAAAAATACCTATAAATCTATGTTGCTTTGGATGTGTGTGTTTATTTTCTTTAAAAGTGTTGCATGTTTATGTGTGTGAGTGTGGGTGCACATACTTTTTACAGTAACTGTTTTGGAACTCCACGTATACGGTATATCGTGATTCAGGTGAATGAGAAGTTATTCCCATGCCAACTATCAAATAAAAATGTTGACATGGCTGAGAAGGCTGTGCAATTGGCTGTTGAAACATGGGGCAAGAGATCCTTAACTGAACTTGAAGCAGAGGAGCGCCTATCCTATACCTGTGAAAAGGTGACAATCCGGCGATGATGGATTTTTTAGTGTAATTAATGCTTGAAATTAGAATGTTTGAGTAACTAACTACTTTGATAAGTAAAGCTTTCTTGGACATATCACTTTTGTGAATTTTCCATCTTCAACTTGTCATTATATATTTTTATGTAGGGTCCTGCTCAAGATGAAGTCATTGCCAAGCTGAGAAATGCATTTCTGGAAATTGGAAAAGAATATAAAGTCTTCACTGAGGAAGAGAGGAAGAAGGTCAATTTGTTTCTTGACTAATACTTCCCTTCATACATTGCTGTTGATGCATTATTAATGATCATTATGACTGCAGGTTGTGGAAGCTGGTGGACTACATGTAGTAGGCACAGAGCGTCATGAATCACGTCGAATTGATAATCAGGTTTTTTTATCTTTCCTTTTCCTTGTAGGGTTGAAAGGTGGGAAGCCGGGATGTAATGGCTTGTGGCCTTGGACATCCACATATCTCCTACCCTCTTCTATTATTCTTGCAGCTATAATAGCTACTGCTACTTCTACCACTCCTACCCTGTCAAATAAGTATTTAAAGTTGGAACTTTTTTTCATCATCCATAAAGCTGCGTGGTCGAAGTGGCAGACAAGGAGATCCGGGAAGCTCACGCTTTTTCTTAAGTCTTGAAGATAACATATTTCGTATTTTTGGTGGAGATCGAATTCAGGTAATGCATTTATTGTGTTGCTGCTACACTTGGAATTTGATTGCCCAAAACTTAGTTAATATTGTGATATGTAGGGCTTAATGCGAGCTTTCAGAGTTGAAGACCTACCTATTGAGTCCAAGATGTTGACCAAAGCATTAGACGAAGCCCAAAGGAAAGTGGAGAACTATTTCTTTGACATTCGGAAGCAATTGTTTGAGTATGATGAAGTACTTAACAGCCAAAGAGATCGAGTTTATACAGAGAGAAGACGAGCCCTTGAATCTGACAACCTTCAGTCTCTTCTTATTGAATATGCTGAATTGACAATGGATGACATTTTAGAAGTAAGCCTTGCTAAAATTATGCTCCTCTTTGTACCTTGCTTCATTGTCTAACTTAATAATGCAATCATGATGAATTAGGCAAACATTGGTTCTGATGCTCCAAAAGACAGCTGGGATCTTGAAAAACTAACTGCAAAAATTCAGCAGTAAGTGAAATCTTTTGCCCTTTAGCTTGATGCCATGTTCGGTTTAGTTATATGCAGAACCTTGCTTGATTGCTTTTGTTTCTTTAGTGCATTCATGCGTGATCTAATTCTCTTGTATGGACATCATTGTTCTAATTTACTATTGATTTTCCTTCATTTTTATTGGTGTTAAATGGTAAAGCTGATAATTTTTCCTCAACCGAGACTAAGTTTTCCTTGAGCAATCTTAAGAACACCTTTCACATCATCCCGATCCACTTAGGGAAAGTGATAGTCTGGTGGTATTTTCTTGAAAATAAAAATAAAATGGAAAATATTTTCTCAAACCAATCTATTCCTAATTATTCTAAATGTTGGCCTAAAGACCAAACTGAAAAGTCAAAATAAGTAATCCTCTCTTGGATATTTGTTTTTGGGTTTCTAAAGGACTGTTGTGTTCTTGTGCATTATTTATAATGGGGTTTTCTTTACGAGTTTAAATCATAAATGAGCGTTTATGATTGGATAATAATAGTGTAAAAAAGCATTACACTGTCAATGCGTGTATTATTTTCTCTTCTTTTATTTGGGCACTTAATAAGAGTTTAATTTCTATCTATGCACTGTCAGTCTTAGTTTTACATTATCAACCAATTAAAAATCATGATATATATGATTTTTAAAGTAGTTATTATAAAAATAACAAACTTACCATACATGACAATAGGGGTGTGTAAAAACACTAAATCGAGTTCAAAACCAAATGGAGCCACTTTATGAAAACAATTGGGTTTGAACCAAATTGTTTTCATAAAGTGGTTCAAGCTGTTTGGTGCAAACTGAACTCTGTTTTTGTAATGTGGTTCGTTTTTTTTTATTTTTAAATATCAAGCCCTGCACAACTTTACATGTAAGTTTAAATTAAACGACAATATTAACTATTTGCTTACATGATAATGCATTTTTTCGCCCAATCTTGGATCTAAAATTATGCTGATGGAAGATATTTCATTTTCTCTTCAGATATTGCTACTTGTTGAATACTCTATCCCCTGATTTGCTGGGGAACACGTGTTCAGATTATGAGGAATTGCGGAATTATCTCCGTCTTCGTGGTCGTGAAGCCTACCTGCAGAAAAGGGTCAGTTTAATTATTATTTGGGAATTAATCAACCATTCTCCTTATGTTTGTTTCTTTTCTGTTGCTTCAATTAAATAACACATTTGGGGGTGGGGGGTTAAAAGATTTCTACTATTTAAAAGGGAGTTTTTTGTTAGTAAGGTTTTATATTTTCAATTAAATTTTTAAACCACAAAAAAAATGAGATAAGTGATTTAAATCAAATAATTGATTATATATTTTTCGGGTAGGGGGAGAGGGATTTATCAAACCTCAGTGCAACTTGTAACTTCTGCTATTAAAGGTTGGACTTTTAGCATCATGTGTCTTTCTTTACCATTTATTTCTTTTTGAATTTACCTTTTTTATTACAACAATGCTGCCAATAGGATATTGTGGAGCAACAAGCAGCAGGCTTAATGAAAGAAGCAGAGCGGTTCCTAATCTTAAGCAATATCGATCGCCTGTGGAAAGAACATTTGCAGGCACTAAAATTTGTTCAGCAAGCCGTGGGGTTACGGGGATATGCGCAGCGGGATCCACTTATTGAGTATAAGCTTGAAGGCTATAACCTTTTCTTGGATATGATGGCACAAATAAGAAGAAATGTCATATATTCTGTATATCAGGTTTGCTTTTAATCTAGATTTTTAGGCTACTGAGCTTTCCGCCTTATCAGTTTTATAACTGCGTAACCCTTTCTTTTGAACTTTTGGCAGTTCCAACCTGTGCTGGTAAAGCAAGATCAGGACAAAACAGAGAATCGGAAATCAGGAAAACGTAATATTGCACGCACTCAGGTTAATCCAAACTCTGATCCAGTTGGCACTGTCGAGCCTTCAACATCAAGTACTACTTCCTAATACGGCACTCAAGACTAATGTTTCTGGAGTTCCAGCATATTGAGCTAGAAGGAACAACAAAGCCTCAGTTGATCCTCCATGTTTGTAGCAATTTATTGTAGAGAGATTGTCATATGGTCAAACGTTGTAAAGATTTACAAATGTATAGCAAGCTATAAAAAGCTTCAGTTGATCCTCCATGCATGTCGCATTTTATTGTAAAATAGAAATTATGATGCTCAAACGAAAAAAATTACAAATACATTTAACCCCTCTCCCAAGGGAAAGCAAAAAAAAAAAAAAAAAGAACTACACCTTAGAAGCCGGGCCAATAATAGATTATAAATCCAAAATATAGTGATCAAATTACATGTGACAGCATTTTAGTTTTTTTTGTCAGGGTCCTGAAAATCACTTTGCGCGTCAAACATTCTTGCTGAATTTTTCCCGACAGGTGAAAGTTCAAATCTATCGCCTTGAATAACTTCCTCAACAATTTTATTTATGGTGCTTCCTTCAACCTGCATTCATTGAAGCATAATGAATAACTCGGCAAACCAAGATCCAAAAATTCAATAAATAGAAATTTGGGGAATGTAAAAATGGTAAGCATAAAGTGCCCGTTCCCAACAATGCAAAAAGTTCTCTAACAATAATTATTCATTAGGAAGCCCGGCGAAATGGCGTTAATTTTTTTTTCGAGTATGATTGTATTACAACAAGGAATCTATAAAGAACTGAGTAATATGGGGGCTAATTGTAATATTGAAGAAAACGTGAAAACTGAAAACAAAAATAGAACAAAAAATTTCAATATCTCAACAATATATAGCTTGTACCGTAGAAACTGATGAGTAAAACAACATTTAACGTACCAGAGTCGAAGGTTGGACCTTGAATTGATGCTTCTAAGTTCTAATCACACTTCAACGCTGAACTCAGAATTCAGGAGCGATGACAGATAGAGCCCTACTTTCTTTCTTGCCGCGTTTCATATAATAGATTTGGGCTTCGAAAGGTTTTTAGCGCGCTGTGATAGGGGCTTGGACTGGGGACCACACATGGCCCACAAAAATGGGCCCAAGTGGAAAAGGAAAGTGTGGCCTAGGCCTCTTTAAAAAAAAAAAAGAAGCAAGAAATGGTTATAGACTTATAGTTGATTATCTTCCTAACTTAAAATGTTAGATATAAACACAACACTGCAATGGGTATCCCAAATTCTCTACTATTTTTTTTATTGCTTTTAATTATCTTAAAAATAAAAAAATAAAATATTGATACCATGGGCTAACATGTCTTGCCCCATTTCATGTCCTTTTTTTGACAAACTAAAATAAGTCCGTCTAAGTAAATTGGTCATGGATTGAATACTGCCAATTAAGGATAGGGATTTTTTTGCAAGATTTAGGGTTTAGGCCTTGATGTGCACAATTTTCAAGATCAAATTCAATGGGTCCACGGTAAACTAAACGAAAAAGAAAGGATAGGGATTTTTTTGCAAACTTTATTTTAGCACCAATGTTTATTTGTAACGAATATTCAAGCATGCACTTAATCCATCTTAAAAAATAAGTCAGGTCAAATATGTTTTTATTAGAAGCAGAAAGCCAAAAAATAAATTATTAGGTAATCTTAAACTACAGGATCCCATTAATCTCTATATGACATGTTATTAAGTGTTATTATTTTTTTCATAACTTAATTTTTTTAATAATGTTATGTAAAGATTGATTGAGATTACAGACAAGTAAAGTTCTAAACTACCTAATAATTTTTTAGGTGAATCATACTTATAATTAACTGAACATGTCTACTAAAAAATAATCTAAACAAGTTCATACAAACATCCTAGTTTCTATATTTAGAAATCTGAATTAATTCCAAGTTATCATATTGACTAAATTTATTAGGATCGGCCTAAGAGGTTTAAATAATTCATGTAGAGTTTTTAATTCTATTTTCATTGTTCTCATTTGTAAAAAAGATATCATATTCACAATAACAGGAAGAATACTTAAAATTGCTATAACGAAAGAAGTAAATGTGTGAACTTTACCTTCTAAAGCATAGCCACGTGACAAATCCAACTGCCCCACATTCATCCATATTTGAACATTAAGGAAGGCTAATAATGCCAGACTAATTCATACTGCATGGATTGGATTGATCACAGAGTTGGTATCTTTAATAGATGTTGAATTCATTGAATTGTATAAGTAAACTTACAGGCTATTGTTGTTATTAGCTACATACAGCCTAGATAGATTAGCCTTTTATCCAAGGGATGAAAATCTCAATGTTTGATTTATTGATCTTTGATCCTATTCAGACTTGAGTCTTGGATAAGACCTATTTAGTATTTAAATACATATCATTATTCATTATGCATCTTTTTCTTTAGTTTTTTTTTCCCTAAAAAATCTTGACTAGCAATTGGAAAATCTAAAACAAATCTATTTATTGAAGAAATTAAAAACTAAAACGCATTTTTCGTAACTAAAGAAAAGTTTAAAATAAGAATTTTAATGTTTATGTTATAAAATAATTTTACACTCTCAATCAATTATAAATTATTATTTAAATTACTTTAGATAATTTTTTTAAAACTTAATAAACTTAAGTTATCATTTGATGATTTTATAAAAAAATTTATACCATTAATACATAATTTTTTTTCTCTTAAAATAAACTGATGAAATTAGTGACAATCATAAACCTAATCCAGTCCATAAACTTATAAGTTTTAATCTTTTGTATCAATTATAAGTTTAATCTATGATCTAAAACTTATACACTTAAGCTTCTTAAAAAAATATATGTCTTATAAAAATTGGACTTAAATCCCCTCATAAATTTAACATGTATTTTTAACATAATCATATTCTATTTACTAGTTCCATAATTTTTTAACTTTAACTTTTCTTTATCAGTGGGTTTAGACATTACTTTGGGAATCTTAAATTTTGTTAAATATAACAGCAAGATACCATTTTTTTTTCTTCTACGAAAGAATCATAGAATTAGAAAGTTAATTCCTATTACTAAGCTTTTGATCAAAACAGTTTTACTAATTAGATGTTTAACTCAAATTTAACCCGTTAGTGATAAGTTGAAAAAAATCTTAACAAATATGACTGAACTCAATTTAATTAAAAACAATGGGAAATCCGACCCCACCCAGCATCTAATCACCTTCGTGAAACCGTCCATATGCTTGAAGTGGAGGTATAATATAAGGGGCACCATGCAAAAAGATGGACATGTGTTAATCAACCCCCTTGCATGTCGGACTCATCTACGAGTAGAGATGCACATTGAATAGTGCTTTCTTTTGTTCTTTATATATATAGGAAAAAACAGTTGCAAAATGCTTGAAGATGTTGAATATTTTATGGAAAACATCAACGAATAGAGATATTTATGTTGATTATTAATGAATTAAGGGCACGTCGTTACCTTCGTCCTGTACAATCCTTGCAATGTGGTGTGAGTCCACCAAGTTAATAATAACTTTGTCTGAATAGCTTATCGTACCTATGTTTTATTATATTTGATTTAATAACAACAATGTCCTAATGGAGTGCAAGTGTATTACGCCGAAATGGGTTGTTTTGTTTATCTTCCCTTTGATGATTTGATTCATGCTTGTGGTGTCTTCGGTATAAGAGAAAATGGAGGAAACTAGAAAGGATAGAAGAAGAAGAAAAAAGAACGAAAAATACAAAATAAAATAGATTACTCTACCATTCGTAACATATAGTATGGAAGTACTGTCGAGCATGGGATTAACTGTTGTTAGGTTGTTCTAATTTATCTAATGATATTTTTAATTCAAGTTTTAAGTAAAAATTGTGTTAAATATTTAAAAGAATTTTTCTTTCACATAATCATCCTATATTTTAACAAGATTGTTTTCAATAGAAAAAAAAAATCTTAAAATCATACATTAAAGAAAACTCTTGAAAACATACTAATATTAAAATCATACATTAAAGAATAGCTCCCGAAAAACGTTTCTTCTAAAATAAAAATTCAAATCTATCTTACAAAAGTAGATTTATAATATACTAATATTAGAACCCGTGAAATGCATGATTTTTGAAGTGAAAAAAAGTAAAAAGTGAAACGTTTTGATTAAAAAAAAAATAATTATGTGACAACTGACAGTTGTAATATATATATATATATATATATATAATTTCTTGTGTTTATTGTTGTTCATCACATCATTTATTAAATGATGTTCCACATTTTTTCTTTTTTTTCTCTCCTTGTTGTATAATTTATTATATCAATTACATTTTTTTATACAAAAATGACTTTGTGAAGGTGGAATTAGAATATATTTGAATTGTAATTATAAAATTATGTATGAGGCAAAAGTAATTTTGTTTATAAATCAAGATTATTATTTTTTAATTTACATAAAATATACATCACAATATTTCTAATTACAAATGGAAGACACTTAGTTTGTTTTCATTTTCCACATCTTCCAAGAAGCACATAACTGTAACAGCAATGTGAACAGGGTGAGATGGTCCTGATCAATCCTCATCATGATTCATGAACTGCTAATTACATTCATTTATTATCATCTTGGAATGGGGACACTGAATAAACGACGAACCTCATTTCTTATTTTCAGCTTGACCAATAAATAACGAACCTCATCTCGCTCCAATCCGATGTTTATATAAAGCAATAATTTTTTTTATTCACATGAATTAAATTAAATACAAAAAGTATTACAACAACTTATATCATTCAATCAATTGAATTAAATCACATGGAGCCGTTGATCATAGTGTTTGAAAAGGTAGATTGATCAAATCAAATATTACGTACGAACTGGAAATTGTTTTACGATCAAAATCACGGATTCATTCATAGGTTTTCCCGAGAAACACGCGAACAATGTGGTGAGTGCATCATGCAAGCCTCTGCAATTGTCTCTGTTTGTGTCTCTTTCTCCCCTTTTTAGGAAGTCAGCGTCACTGCTTCAGCAATGGAATAATCATCGGTGAAATACCCAAAACCAGACACCGCGATCAACTGATTACAACAGTTTCTTCGTAGCGAGTTATGTCTTCAAAATCATTGCTTGCTGTTGGTGGCTTTCTGGGTTAGTTGCTTCTTCCACAATGGTAGAGAGAGAGAAAGAAAGAAAGAGTTTGGAAGAAGATAGAGAGACATACTGAGAAAGGGGGTCCTACTGCTTAATTTTTTAGGGGCATCAACAGTCCCTGTCAAGGATTTTTACTTGGGTTGGGTGGTGCTGCTATGTTCCCAAATTGACCCATCCAATCACCATCACTGTATCAGCATCACACTCTTTTCTTCCTCACCATTTTGATCAATAAACCAAAGCTTCTCTTCTCTCTCTGGTCCTTTTTCCATCACTAGGGATTTCAAATTGGTCATTGAGGGTGGCTCAAAAGCTCTGCCTCTGGTCAAAAGGGACAAGTGGATCTCACTCATATGAAGAGACTTTCAACTGTGAGTGAGTTTGTGTTTGCTTATTGGCTTGTTGCATTTTATTCCCTCTACCTTTCCCCTTGAGTGGTCTCAATCCAATGTTACTTTTTGGTTTCCACTGCCAAGCTTAGTGTAGTACTGGGTGGAGTAGTAAGATCTAAAAACAAAATTTGTACACAGATCAAGAACAGCATTCATGGGATTCTCCGCTGTCTACCTTAGTGTAATTTAATCTGTGTTACTTGTTATCACTCATGCTTGAAGAGGTGGTCAATCAGAACTGATTGATCTTTGGTTTTCTACTTTTTTCTGTTGCTTTCCTGGTATTTGAAAATGTTTTCTTTCTTATTTAACTGTTTGATGAAATGTAGCTGATCTGAGTAGATTTTCCATTCATCAATTTGAAATTCTTCGATCAGGCTTTTATAGTTCTGTAATTTCATATTATTGTTGCTTGCTGAGGTACTGCTCTCGTTGCAGTTGAAGTAGCATGTGAACTGCTGCTTATGGTTTTATAGAAATTTATATTTTCCACAATGAGGACACTTCTAACCGATGGTGGCACGTTTCTCTTGCAGTTGGTGGATGTGTTTTTGGTTCTTGCATTGTTCAGTTGTAGCACATGGACAGTGTGGAGCAGCTCATGCTGCAATCAGATAAACTTGAATGAAGTCCGGCCTCACAGTGTCAGTATTACTGAATTTGGAGCTGTTGGCGATGGGATCACTCTCAATACAAAAGCATTTCAGAATGCCATTTTCTACCTAAATTCATTTGCAGACAAAGGTGGAGCCAAACTTTTTGTCCCAGCTGGCCGGTGGTTAACTGGAAGCTTTGATCTCATCAGCCATCTAACTCTGTGGTTGGACAACGATGCAGTAATTCTTGGATCAACGGTAATCTGCTCATTGTAAATAATATGGTGAAATGCAAGGAAAAGGGAAATTAGCGTATCTGCCAAATGGGTGTTTGCTTTGCTGGCTTGCCTGCAATGTAATTATGACATAATTCAATGTCAGTTTCAGCATAGACACAATTATGCATATTAATCAATTTGGCAGTGTTTTATTATAGTTAATTAACAATAGGTACTTCCTGAGCTATATATGTGTGTTAATTTGCAATGCAAGATTTTTCTTATTATTTAATTTTTGGCTTAAGAAATCTATTTATGTTTGTATTTTATACACTGGTAGTTTAATCTGTTGACCTTGCTGTCTCAATTATGATATGTAGCATGTGACATAAATGCCATACCATGTTTGTTACAGAACTCTGATGACTGGCCAGTTGTGGATCCTCTACCATCATATGGTCGTGGAAGGGAGTTGCCTGGTGGAAGGCATAGAAGCCTCATTTATGGGTGCAATTTAACTGATGTTGTCATAACAGGTTGGTAATATTCAATGGGGAATTATCTTCTCTACATACATTTCAATCACACCCAAATTTTGACACTCTTTTCACCTCTCTCTATCTCTCTCTTCTTTCCATACTACATCACCTATCATATTTATTATTTTTCCTCCTTTCATTCTTATCTCTCTCTTCCCTCCCAAGGTGTATGCACCTGCAATGGGTGTGGAAAAAAAAATCTTTTTTTGTATTTCAATTTATTGATGCCATTGGTATCCCAATGAAGGTAACAATGGAACTATAGATGGTCAAGGGAGTATCTGGTGGAACAATTTTTGGAACAAAACACTGAATTATACACGTCCTCATTTGGTTGAGTTGATGAATTCAACTGGGGTTCTCATCTCAAATGTAACTTTCTTGAATTCACCATTTTGGACTATTCACCCTGTATATTGCAGGTTTGTTCCCTTAAGAAGGATTGAATTTATCCATACTTATTTGCTGAACTTCATGCACTTAAATTACCATTTTAAAATTATGCAATAGTGAAGCTTGCATGATTAGGGGGAGATCTGAAACTGTTTTTCTGGATGAACAGCCATGTAACAATTCAGAACGTCACAATCATTGCTCCTCTTAGTTCACCAAATACTGATGGCATTAATCCAGGTGAGTTTTCTCCCTTAAGCCAAAAAGTCATACCCTGTGTAATCAATAATGCATAACTATTCTAGATTGATTTTCAACAATCCAGTGTTAGGTAGTGTTTGGTTTAAGGGAATAAATTAGAGTTGAAAGTGATTTGAGTTGAATTGAGGTGAAAGTGGTAGAGAAGTATGCTTGAAAAAAAAGGTAGATGAAAGGTAGATGAAAGTTTTGAAAAAAAAGGTGGGTCCCATGCTTTTTTACTTTCATCTAAAAAATGGAGTGTATTTTGAGATGAAAGGGAGTGAAAGTAAGGGCTGGTGAGAGAGAACAGTAAAGACTAATGCACTTGCCAAAATTGACCTTGATGAGAAGACCCTCATGTTGCTTTTTTTTTTTTTTTTCGTGTCTTCTCTGCTAGTGACAACATAATCAATTATGCTTATAGCATAGTCGATTAGGTTGTCTCTCATTCAGACTTTCTTTCAAGTGACATTAGATGAAGTTGCATAATTGATTATGTAATTTACATAATCGACTACTAGTACTCAATTAGTTAAAAAATAAATAAAATCATGGCATCTTTAAGAGGAAACATGCACTCTTTAAATGGGGTAAAATGGACATTTGCTTAATTTCTACTTTTTTACTTTCTCCTTTTATTATTTACCTATTATTTTAATTTAATCTTTAATCTCTTTTACACTCTCTTTCATCTCAATTTATCTCAATTCATCCCTCTACCAAACATAGCCTTAGTGTGATATCAAGTTCTTGTCATGATTTGTTTTAAAGGGAAATTTTCATCTGACCAAAGGAAGTCTAAATTTCTAAAACCGTGGTGCAATACATTCATCACCTAGTCAGGTTAGGCTATCATTGTTATTGTGTTGGTAGTGGTGCTTACATTCATAGAAATAAAGCTATATGTATCTCCTACTGTAGTTGTGTTTTTTCATGTCCGGGTTAACTTATGTGCCCTCTACTTGACACTTAAACTGCACCAGTGTCCTTACCAAATTTCTTTCAAAACACTAATCATATTCTCATATATACCTTCTAATTGTGTCCAGACTCTTCAGACAATGTATGCATTGAAGACTGTTATATAAGCACTGGTGATGATCTGATTTCCATCAAAAGTGGATGGGATGGATATGGCATTTCATTTGGCCGACCCAGTACAAATATTAACATCCGCAGGCTCATTGGGAAGACAACGAGTGCAGGGATTGCTATCGGAAGTGAGATGTCTGGAGGAGTATCGGAAGTTCATGCAGAAGATATTTACATTTTTGATTCACATAGTGCAATTAGAATAAAAACTTCTCCTGGAAGGGGTGGTTATGTAAGAAATGTCTATATCTCTAACATGATCTTGGCTAATGTAGATATTGCTATTAGGTTTACTGGTTTATATGGAGAACATCCTGATGACACTTATGACCCAGATGCTCTACCGGTAATAGAAAGGATTACTATCAAGGATGTGATAGGGGTAAAAGTCAAACATGCCGGCCTTATACAGGGTATTAAAGGTGACAACTTTGTCAATATCTGCCTATCAAACATCACCCTTAATGTGAGCTCAAAATTGCCATGGAACTGCTCTTACATTAAAGGATTCTCTGACTTGGTTTCACCAGAAGCTTGTGAGCCTCTCAAAGAAAGAATATTCCCTGAGCATTGTTCAGACTGTTACTATTTACCAAACCACTTGAAGAGTTTGAGTAATCAAAACTGGGGTGCTTGGTTACTGTCTTGATAATTATGGAGTTTAGACATTCAAGCTACCAAAGTTTACTTATAGCTGAAATTTAATTGGCGGGTTTTTTCAACAGAACAAATTTTACCCAACGGAAGTTGAATGGTGTTGCTGATCTGCTGTTGTCTGTATGCAGAATGATACCGAGAGATGATTGTTTCTTGTAACTCGTGTGCAGTAACAAATAATTGAGTGATTTATCAGAAATATGAAAATGAATGATTTCGTGTCTTGCTTTCCTAGCTACTTATTATTTTGGAGAAGTAAAACCAATTTTTTTTTCCATTGATTGAAAACAAATAAAGACAAAAAACGTCGTTGATTGTTGATAGAGCTGAGGTTACTTGGATATTATTATATTGAATAAGGAATTCAACAAGGGAGAGGGGGAAATGTAAACAATTTCCCATCTTTCACTCTTAAGCATGTCAGCATGATTATTGTTGGTTGTGTTTCATTTTCATGTAGCTTTGTTTATTCTTGGGAACTTGTCTTGCTGAGAAGTGAAATGAGTACATAAGCTTTGTTTAAAATAACTTTGCCTTACTAGAAAATTGGAATAATAATGGATAGCAGGGAAAAGAACATGATTGCATTGCCTTTATATGAGAATTAACAGATCAAATGAGCCATACTTACAGGTTCATTGGCTAGTAGGAACATAAATTACATGTATAAAAATTAAACAGAAATCCATATAACATAATGATTAACCATCCCATGTATAAATTATAAAGAATCAATGATAAAATGGACATATCAACAACTCTTTCTCTAAGGTTGAGAATCTTAACTTCTAAAATACATTGCTTATCTTGGGGATGGTTCGCTATCATCTTTGCTGATCACTGAACAAAGAACCTGCCTTGAAATATGTGTTTCGAGCTCCCTGGACACACCAGTTAATTTCAAGTCGAAGCTGCTTCTATATTTGTGATGTGGAGATGCCATCATGCTGCTGGAGAACACCGTTGGTGAACCAGCAGAAAATCTCCTTCTTGGGCTTGAAAACCTTCCTGGTGATTCGTTAAGTCTGCCTTTTGCTATAAAAGATGTTGAGCCAAAATCTTCAGTGTCCATATTTTTATATGTATTCATCAATGGTCCGCATTTTGTTTCCAATGGAAGAGGTTTTAATGAATTATGTTCACCCATTGGCTTTTCTCTCATAATCCTTTCCCTGGCCTTCTCAGCTGCCAGTAGGGCTTTCTCTCTGGTCAACTTTGTGAGTTAATGCTTACATGGAACTTCTTTGTCTTGATCAAGGGGGAGGGGGAAGGTTCAGTTTCTCCTTCAATCCTGATAGACAACCTAGGTGAGCTCTGAAGCTCAAAACAAACTGCCCTGTTAGTTGAGTCAGAATCACGGCATAAAATGAAGCAAGCAATCTATCTGATTCTTACCTGGTTTCCTTTGCATAGAAACCCTGACATTAGTGTTGGCTTTTCAGGTGAGTCAAAATCAAAGCTCTCATCTGAAGAGAAATCAGAATCATCGAATGATTCCAATTCCATGGCTTCATTCTCTTCTTTCATGGCTAGAATATAGTCATAGGTTCTCATTCCTTTCATCAATAACAGATACAACAGGATTCAATAGCAAAGGACATTCCAATAAAAGGACATAGCTAGAAATTGATGGCAAAGCACTTTCGCAAACTGATTATTATTGATTTAATAGCATGTGTGTTTGTCTTAAATATCAAAGCATAGTAGTATATGATCATTGATAGTTTCAAAAACAGGAAACAAAACTACCTTTCGTATGAGAACTACATGAAAGAAGAACAGCTGTCCCAGTGCTGCTGAACTATAAGCTGTCAGTAAGAGAAGAAACACCTGCAGCATTCCATGAAAATTGAAAGAAAATCAAATGCAATGTTAAATCCTAGATTCAAATCTCGCACAGAATAGTGAGAATACAGAAAAACTGATTCAGACAGCTCTTACACATATGGTGGCAAGAACTCCTCTTGGAAAATCTACATAAAGCTTCCTCTGAAGCTCCTTTTCTATTCCTCTCCTATCAACAAAGCACCTGATAAATATAGCAATTGCAGTCCCTCCTTTAATCAAAAGCTGTACACATAACAAACAATGTTGGAAACAACTCAACTAACCTAGCCGAAGCACTTGCTATTTTGGTTTCTAAAATTGGAAGAGTCTATACACTAGTGATTACCGATCATTAACAAGACGAAAATCATGAGAAGAAAGAAGGCTGTGTAGTTCCTTTTCCCAACACAGTTATTCAGCCACTGGAGACAAGCGATGGCAATTATATATTTATATCACATTATCACAATAACCAAAGATGAGAAGAAATACATGAAATAAGAAATGACTGAACATAATACTACCTACCCTGCAATGGTGATCAAACCCTTCAACACAGCGATTGCAGGTCCTGCAGTGCTTACTGTGTTTTTTCACCTGATTCACAGGAGAGTTAGATTTAATGGATTAAAAACAAGAATTTGTTTAGACAATCTTCTCAATAAGAAGATATAATAAGAAGGTAAAATGAATAAAGCTTTTCTCCCTTATGTTAAAATTAGCTTATGTATAAGGTAATGTAAACTTTTAAAGAATGGAAGTGGTAATGAAATGTGAGTTATTAGAGTTGCTTCTTCCAACTCATCAACGGTCAAGTCTTTCTTTGTTTTTTCAAAAATTGAACTGAACCAGCCTCCATTGGATGCTAATCCCTCTTTCTCTCTCTTTTTTTTTTCCTCATCCAACGGACACCAATAAAAAGACAAAGTTTGTGGGACCATCCAGTTTCAGGCCTTGTTATCCTATGGGCACTAAAATCCATTGCGCCTTCATTCTCACATCCAACTTCCTAAGTAAAAATAAAATAAAAATACAGCGACTCTCGATTTCTTTTTTGTTAACTAAGTTTTTAATTTCTAATATTTTTTAAAATTTAATTTTTAGTCCCTAAATTTTTGTTTGACTGATCAAGTCTTTCAACTCTTTTCTATTAATATTTTTAGTCTCTAAACTTTCATTCAACTATCAATGTCTCTTAATTTTTTTCCTTTAATATTTATAGTCCCAAATTTTTTGAAAAATTCAATTTTTAATTTTTAAAATCTCATCAAAAAATAAAAATAATAAATTTAAACTTTTGTTCAGAATAAAAAACTGAAATTTTTAGAAGTTTAAGAATTAAAAACTTAATTATATATATATATATATATATATATATATATATATATATATATATATATATATATATCATTATCATTGACTCTTGATTTTGATTATCCATATTTAGTTTTTATAGTTTTTTATTATTCGAATTAACTTCCTTACCTTAAAATCTCGTCCGGAAATATAATGGGGTGTAATGTATTATTAATTTGTATTAATTAGAAAAAGGAAAAATTCCATAAATATCTAAATAAAAAATAAAAAATATATTCAATAATTGATTTTTTTAAAATTTTTATGAAAATATTTTATATATATATATATATATATATATATATATATATATTTCCTTTTACGATATTAAAAATATATAAAGTATTTTTATTAAATAAAAATTTATAAAAATAAGATGACTTGTTCATTAAAAAAAAATGACTTGTTCCTATTATTTACAGAATTTGTATGTCTAATTCTTCTAAAAAGTAGTACTTCCGTTGTTTCCAAAATATCGATTTCTTTTTATTTCAAAACTATTGATATTTTACACATTCCAAGTTTCATTAATTATTCTTTTACATATACCCTTATTTAAAATAGTTATATTTGATTTTGAGATCACTATACTTGCAGTCTATTAAGAAAAGCACTTCAACAAACAATAAATCACATTTGTATCTCATATTAAATAAGAGTATTTATACTAAATATAATAATATTTTATATTTATTACATGCTTCTTAATGAGTGTACACTAACCTTAAACATTTCTTCATCAATTAGGTTAGATCTTATTCCATTGGTGTAATAGCCTATGAAAACATGAAAACCAAACACAAAAACTTAACATGCTTTTGACATATATGTTTTTGGAACAGAAGAGTAATATATACGAGTTGTTATTCTATGTGATTTCTATGTAAATAACATCTGCCCAACTTGTTATTGTTGCTTACACATAAGAAGTATATTACAATAATTAAGCTTTTTTTTTTTTCACACATCCTCGGTTTGAAGACTATATAAGTCTAGACAATTGGCCAAAATGTCCGGACAGACAATTTTTTTTTTTTGAGACAGATAATTTATTATTGTATATGAAACTTTAATTTTGTACGTGTAATATGTATAATACCTCATAAGCATAAATCAATAGCATTTATAATTATACATCTCATAGAAATTGAAAATGGAAATAAAACGTAATGAAAAGTTATCTCCAAGAGTCTTGATATAAACATTCTTAATCTCACTTCATAAAGTTTGTCAATAATTTATTAGGCATCCTCTTGAATATATTCCCATCTTGAGTTCATTTTCCTTGACCTATAGATCAATAGATCTTTGTGCTTCAATTATCTAACCAACTCTTCCACACGTTAGGTAACAAAACCATTTTGGCCATTCTTATTCTGATTGTCCATCACACTCCCAATCATTTTTTGTTATATAATAATCATCATTCGACTCTCATTTTTTTCTTGTGTTACAATTTTTTTTCCTAAGAATAAACTATATATATATGCTCTATCTAGTGGGTGACTCGATATGTGGTGTATAGATAATTGTGAAAACTAAGTGGATCCAGGCAACATAGATGCCCCATTAAGAGGAAGAACATGACTTCCGCCATTGCTACTATTGTTGTTGTTTCCATCAGTGCCTCTAGGAGCTCCAATAATTGATGAGATAGCTGCTGCTAATGCTATAGTGAAATTCGGATTCGAAGCAATAGCTGCACTCATCGTCTCATTCAAAAACAAAGGTTGTTGTTGTTGGCCTAGTGGATGTGGCATCTTGTGGGGGAAGATGACAGGGTGTCCTAGTAGCTGGGGAATAGAAGTTGCATGCAATGGAAGAAGGGATGTTAGGGCAGAGGAAGTTTCCCGATGCAGTTGCATAGGGTTGGTGGTCATGTCAAGGGTGATAGTAGGAAATGGTGCAGATGTTGAGAGGGTTGCCATTGGGATGTAGGGCATGGAAGAGAATACTCCTACAGTGTTACTTAGTGCTTCGGTATTAGATATTGAACATGAAGAAGATAAGAGCATAGCTGCAGCTGCTGAGGTAGAATTGGCCATGACTGTGGCTGAGGGTGGAAGAGGATGGTTATGATTGCCTTCATAGGTTGTTATCAACACCGTCTTGTCCTCCATGCATCGTTGCACCTATACAATCATAACCATGGCATATTATAATTCTATTCACATTAAGAAAATTAACCAGTAAACAAAAAAGAAACAAAGACTAGGAAAATTGGCAAATTAAATAGGTATTTTATTCCTTACCTATCCATGATATTATGGGATTCCAAAAATATAAATAAATTGATTTATCTATAAATCATTCGAATTTAATTCATTAAATTAATATGTAATCAAATTTGTTTGTTAAATTAAATAAATAATTTTAAGTTTAAAGTTGAGTTTTAATTATTTAAATAAGTTAGCTCGAATTAACAAATCTCCTATTTGTGATTCATCTTTATTTATACAAAATTATATTTTTATTTTTATTTTATTTTCTTGTTTTAAGACACTTGTTAAATATTAATTTAATGAAAATATTTAATTTACAATAAAATTTGATAAATAAATAAAATAATCAAGTCATAAATATGTAAAGCAAGTTAAATTCAGGTTTCATGTATGTAATTTAACAAAGCTAAACTCAAGCTTAAATTTGGTTTATTTGAACAAATACATGTATTATGTGTACTTTTTTTTTACAAATTAAGTTTGAACTTTAAGTAGTTGACTCAACTTATTGTCATCTTATTAATTAGTATCTCCCTTAGATTAAAAGAAAGATGAAAATGAAAATTACTGTTACCTGCTTACGAACTGGGCATCCTACGGCCATAGTGCAACGATAATAGGCACGGGGACAAGGATTACCCTTGGCTATTTTTTGTCCATATTTCCTCCATTGACATCCATCACTAATCTGAAAATTAATGCACATTCATTATATACATATAAATGTGTGGATTAGTAGATTTAACTGGAGAAATTTTTATTTAATTAAGTAGCGTTATATCAATTTACATAATATGCAATAGTATAAATTAAGACATATAATTAAAATAAATTTAATCATTACCAAAGGAGCTTCTGATTTTGCACGCACGGAAACTCTGGTTTTTTTGAAAGGAAGCTCACTAGGCTTGGATTTTTCAAAGGTGGGGCTCTTGGATGACCCCCAACTGTGTGAGGACGTTTGTTCAAGAACATCTTCTACGGGATCACCCTGCTTTTCCAATTAATGTTACGTTTAGTCAAATGATGGCCATTTTTTATATATAATTAATAATTAATTACCTATGAATTGTTTGAGGAAATTGAAAAATCAATACCTGTTGACCAGATTTATCATCTGGAAATGATGCAACTTGAGCGTCTAATTTGGTGCATGGTCGTGGGTCCAGTAAATGTTGGCCACATATCATCGAATTTGTCTCCACCTTCTGTTCCATACACACATAGGTTAGGTTGATAGTTTGTAATTGACAGTGGATAAGCTAGTTGATAGTGATGAATGAGTTTATAATAGTTGATAGTGATGAATGATTATAATAGCTGAGTTTATTATAAGACATATTTATACATTTTATATAAATTCTATTTATTTTAAAATAACTACTACTTTTATTTATTTTAAATTATTTTTCATGTATGAAACTAAAATACTATTTTTATTTTTGAACTTTTTATTAAATAAAATGAAATCATAAAAAAAGACATGTTCATAAAACTAAAAAAAACAACATGTTCCTATTATTTACACATTTCATGTGTGTTATTCTTGTTTGAGGAGTTACTCTTTACAACTTCCATGTAAATAAAATTCATCAAACTTATCATAATTAAGTCATTTTGTTTAACATATCCTCCAACTAAAGACTTTAACCCGTTGCTACTGCTAGCATTTCTAGGAGCCTTATTGTAATCAAACTTTAGTTTTGTACTTTTTTTTTGTTAGGACTTTAATTTTGTACGTGTAGCATGTATAATATTTCAAAAGCATAAATCAAGCAGTAAAAATCAAAATTATTTTGAATTAAACATTTATTTAATGAAAATAATGAGGCAAGTAATATAATGACTTTGAATCAAACAAAAATTCATTTAGAAACTAAAAACAGAATCAAGAAATTCTTAAACTAAAACAGACCGTATATTATTAATTAAACAGCTCTACTTTGGTCAAAAGATATTATCCGATTTGAACATAATTGAATATCCGCCGTTTGAACTTAGTAAACAGACTTAGTTCATATATGTGTATATATATCTACCAGTCACTTTCATATGTGAGGACCAAGCCAGCTCTGTGACCTGTGGTTGCACACATGTTAATCATATCACAGTTAAAGTGAATGTTTCATATTCGGGAAGGGGGTAACAGGTTTAAGCTGTTAAAGATATGAAAGACTGAAGGTATTGTAGGATATGAAAGAATATGGGCCGGGTGAATTAATAAAGAGAACACAAAGCTATTTAATTCATTAGCAACTCTCTGCCCCATATTTTTCTTTAATAAGCAAGATAGAAAAGCGAGGTGAGTATACAAAGGAGACAAACACAAATAGATATTATATATAGACTATATAATTAGAACAGCAGAATATGTATCTTTAGTTATACTGAGAAAAATTAATTGATCATGATATTCATTTTATTTTATTTTATTCGGTAGTGGGAATAACGTCGATCTCATCTGCCCTAGATGTATAATATAATGAAATTAAACGACATATGATTAACTGTTCAACATATACATAAACCTAGCTACCTGACACTGCTTTTGCTTCTGCAAAGCAATGAACAATTGTAACTGGTAGTTGTTTTTGGTGATTTGGTCCAACATAGTTCTCAGTTTGCAATTCTCTTCTTGTAATCTAAGCGATTCCCTTTGAAGTGTATTCAGCTGAAAACAAAACAAAAAAAAAAATCAAAACTCAATTTCAAGCGTCTCCTTAATTTTGAGGTGCATACATAGATCATATGATGCAAACCAAAGTTTTAAGGTTTTCATCATTTGCTGCTGATCTTGACACCCCAGCACCCGGACTTAGATTTAGCGCAGTCTGTTTATAACACGAGATAAAAAAAAGAATTAATATTCGGTCACAGATTCAGAATCCAAAGTGCATACACAAGTGGAGTAGTCATAACATGAGAACTTACGTTTACGAGCTGATCATTGAAAAGAGTTGGTGATCTATCGTCTTTAGCCATGTTTGTACGACGATCACGCGATTCTTCTTGACTCGAGTTATAAGTGCCACTGTTCTTTGGTGGTGATGAACTTGATGAGAAAAAATCCACTTCTTTGATGGAAGGATCGACATGTTTTCCGGTGTTGACGGTTGGGGGATCTAGATTGAGATTCTGGCGGAGGAAATCGGTGGATCTTAGTAAGGTAAATTCACGGTTTGGTTGTTGCAATATTTGGTGATGGTTTTCCATTTTTACTGTAGTGATATATATATATATATATATATATATATATATATATATATATATATATATATATATATATGTGGAGTGAAGAAACAACGAGGTGTGGCAGGTTAGCTAAAAAGGCTTTAAACGTGTGCTACTGCTATAGTGCTCCCTCCTTCTATTCTACCATAGAGTGAGACTTGAGAAAGAAAGATCCAGAATAAATATGCATATGATATTTTGAAAATATATAAGAGGGTGACTTGAAGATACAAAGAGTGAGAATGTGGGGAGATATTTAGGTCTACTTTTCACTGTTTTTATAGAACGGGACTGTTTGTCTTTTATTTATGTAGTGTTCTTATTTCTTAAATGAGTAATAATACATAAATATTTTTTTATTTAAATTTTTTATTAATATTTTATTTTTTCCTGTTATATCATAATCTTTAATCCTCCATCAAACCTTTTTTTTTTCTTTTTTTCTTCTCTCCTTAGGTTTATCATAGCACATGCAGTGACTGCTCACCAAATCTTTTTCTTTATAAGTATTTGTGTTATTTTCTAGAATCATCCTAGGTGCAACAATACCGTAAGAGGTTAATTAATGAATTAATCTCAACAATACATAGTGAGATATCTTTATAAAAATTTAAATATAATAACAAAAATTGAATGTAATTTAAATATTGAATTCGATGAGCTAAATTTGTTATAACTAAAAAAAATTATGAAAAAAAATTCTACATTAAACACGCAAATTAATTAACCTAAAAGTATTTTATCTTAACGAGCAATCTAAAGAATTAACTCTACCATTTATTTATCAGTTCAAACATGATTATCAATAATAAAATATAAATGTAATCCATAAGTTTGCCAACATAACGATAATCTCCTTTCCAATTTCCAAAATTTCATTTTCAATATCATAATCAAGAATTTGACTCCTCTAGAATAAGAAAAGTGTATATAGATAAAAAAAAAAAAATTACAATAATTAATAACCATTAAAATAGAGGCAGGAGCAAGTGCTATTAAAGACATGATTTATATATTCTCATTCTAATTAACTTTAATAATGCAGCGCTTATACGGTTTAATGGAATTGAAAATATCTTTTTTTTCTAAATTTGTAGAAACCTGATTGGGTACCGATACATAATATGATAATACTATCCTTAAGTTCTAGGTTCAGTTTATTTGGCTAAGAACTACACTTAAGCAAATGCACTACTTTGTTCTCTAGCTAGGCTTTTAGTGTAGTAAAAAATGTATTGTGATTAGAGAAGGTGTGTATCAGGTTTTGTAAATTAAATTGGTACATCTTGTACTGATCATTTTGTATTATATTTTCTTTAAATAGTATATTTGCTTATAAAAAAAATCTTATTTTTTCTGTTTTCTTTTATCCTCCTGATCACTTCTTTTCATAGAAACATTAACATTGTTACCCTTTACTAATTGAGAGAGCTAGGTTTGAGAAACATGTGAACATGGGAACGGGATCGAAACATGGCCTTTAGTCATGTCAACCTAGTTGACAACACGGTTTTATATGATCACGGTCGTTAGGAACTAGAAGAGTGGGGCCTGAAGTTTTAAAAAGACAACCTAATTCCACTGGATCGTGTCATCCCATCATCCCTCTATGTCAACCCTGATTCCATGCTGTTGCTGCCATCCATATTACACACTACAACTCTAAGGTTAAGCTTAAACAGAAAGGAAGGTGAAAGACAATAATTAATTTTAAATATGAGTTTAATGATATGCACTGATAATATAAAATTTTATATTATTATTCAATCATAAAATCATAATTAATATGATTTTTAAAGTAATTATTATTAAAATTAATAAATTTATCTCACATGATAGAGATTGTAGTATATATAACTTTTTTCTCCTTAAAATATAATGTTGGACAATCTTTTAACTTGTTATTTAACCTATAAACGAATAAGAGAAATTAGTGAGCAACTACAGATCGATTGACATTGTTTGTCCCGGAGTATAATTTATGAGAAAACAAAAAAAAAAAAAAGGAATCTAGATCAGAGCAAGTATTATCTTTAATTTCTATATTTCAACGAAGAAATGATGCTGTGGATATATAGTTAAGCTAGCGCCGCGTTTATTTTTTCCTTCTAAAATCTAATAATTCTAGTCTATTCTACATGCGAAATGATGAAATGCCGCTACTGACATATACACAAACCAACAAACAATATCAAAATTAGCAGAAAAGATTAATTGACCATCTTCACTGACTTCACATGTTGATTAATTGATGAGACCTGGCTAATCTGCCTGTAATTAACTACTTCAATTTTCATTCCTCATTCTGTAGGAGTGTTTCTATTTAACATAGTTATATTTTCAAAATCTTAAACCCGAAGCTTCTAATTAAAGTATAACAAATTTAACGCATGTGATGGATAGTTTTATAACTCTTTTTGAGAAATCGAGCATGTTACATGACCCCATGGCATTGCCTTAAATTTTTATTGTACTTCCTTGAATTACAGCTTCAATGAGATTAAAATCTGACTTTTATTGTGTGTTTGTAGGGGTGAAATAAAGTGGAAAAAAAGTTTTTTTTTTAAACAGTATGAGTTTCACACCTCTAGCATTCTACTTTAAATTAATTTAAATATTTCTTATCAATTATATTCTATTTTATTTCTCGAGAGTAAGGAACTAGTAAGGTAGGACTACGGAATTTGCAAAAATGAAAATATGGCAATGAAATTATGGAACGCCAATATAAAAATTAATTGTACGATAAATAATAAAGCATCAATGGTTTAATTTCAGTTATTTAATCAATAATTTTGTTTCAGAAAAATAAGCAATATAATAAAATTACTCTCTGTTTAATATAAGCGTTTATAAATTAAAATATACAACTTGTTCTGACTCTTGTTATTTTTTCATTTAGATATTTTTAATATTTCCTCTACTCTTTCATTAAAATTTAAATTTTATACACTACTCCCACTATATATACTAATCATATCTTAATTTTTTTATATATCTTTATATATATATTACTGATTTTTTTAACCGTCTATTCTTTTTAATCAACTTTTTGTTATTTATATTTATATTCTTAAATTGAGTTTTAATAATCTTTTTTAAAAAATATCAATAATTTAAAATAATCTTATATCAATATTCAAATGATTCACTGTAAATCTAAAGTATAATTTATAATTTAAAATTATTTATTATAATTTTTAAAATAGTTATCTTATAGAATATCAAGTCCGAAATATTTAGAAGAAGCGACAACCATCATATTGATTAAAAAATCTCAGCCAATTAGTCAAGTTGGGAAAATTAAGTCAATGACTCAATATATGGCTTTGGACGTGCCACTTAACGTGATAAAAGATATATAGATGGATTTTCTTTTGACAATCTCCTCCTTGTGGACTAGTAAAGAATCATATATACGTGAATACAACAAAATCATGTTATACGATGGCAGAGAATAATGAACCAAAATTATCCCTACATATTAAGAAATTGAACCCATATCTCACCTTCCATGTAACATATGGGATATCTTCAAGTCAATGCCAGGTTATGTAGGTTTCTTTTATATATTTATCTTTCTTTGTCGATAACTTTGACAAAGATGGCATTCATAGACTAGAAATGTTGAACTGATCATCAAGTCGTGACCCTAACCAGAATACTTAATCTTTTCTAGTGACTTTTAAATTCCAATTTTTAATGTGAAGCCGAATAACGCACGCCAGCCTTTTTCTTCCAATAATATTCACTTTGACAGCAACACCTTACGACATTATTGCACAAATAATAGCTACCGAGTGTGGTCAAGCCCGTAAATGAGAAAAAATTATCATCGTGGCTAGAGTGAGCTAGAGACTCTATTTATCCTTTTTTTTTATAAGGATATACAACCAAATTCGTTCTCAAAAGTATAATGTAGTGATAAATTAGTTCTTAAAATATGAAACAAATATAAATATAGTTTTGAATGTGCAAAAATTACAATAAATTAGTTTTATCGTTAAATTTGTGAGATCATTTTATTATTAATTTATAATATTCAAAGATCAAATTGATAATAAGTTTATTTTTTGAAGAGCAATTTGACATTAAATTGTAAAATTTAAGAACCAGTTTAGTATTAAATTATTTGTATAACAAATTTGATTTGTCATAATTTTTACCCATTTAATTAACGATTAAATTTAAACTTATCTTTCATAGACCCCTTTGTCAATGTCTTACTTTTTTTTTCAAGAACAAATTTGATAAATTATCCTTATTATAACTGTCATTTTTTAGCATATATAGGTTATGGGTTTTTTTAGGTAAGAAAATTTTAGGTTAAATTTATTTTTTAGTTCTCTAATTTATTTTTAGATATAATTTGATCCTTTAATTATTTTTGTTTAATTTGATCTTTTAATTTTTTAAATTGATTCAATTTAGTCTATCAATCTAAATTATAAAAAATCATACTTTATAGCGATTCAAAATCGTCATTAAGTGATTTTAGACCATCATCAAATGCACATTTTTCAAAAAATGAATCCATTTTAAAATTTAGAGGATCAAATTGAAAAAAAAACTTGAGAACTCAATTATACTAAAAAAATCAAAAGACCAAATTTAACCTAAATAATAAATTAGAGGGGGGGAAAACTAAGTTAACCAAAATTTTACTATGATTAGAGTGGAAAATCTTGATAAGTTATTATTGTCTTATTGAAACAATGATGTTAAAATTTTGTAAATAATTACTTATTTGTTTAAAAATATATTTTGAGTACTTTACCTTCAAATTGAAAAAATAAAATAAAATCACATACACGACCCATGCAGCCGCACCCGCCCCCACCAACGCATGCATGCAATAAAGGTCAAGACAAAGAAACAATATGTAACAGGAGAGGGAGTATGGTATAAGGCTGTATTATGGAATAAAGCACTCAGGGAGACCCCACTCATATAATAACTACAACTTTTGCCCGCACGTTCGGTTCAAAAAGCACTAAATTAAATAACAAATTCACGACCAAATTAAACTTCACGTGTGTATCAGTAGCAGCAGCTTCTACTTTCTCCCTACACCTATATATTACTAAGCATTAGTTAGATTCCGCATTACCACACATATACCTGCAGCAAGAGAAATTAAACGTACAATGAAAATAAAAGTTGGATAATCTATCCCACTCTTCATTTAATACCTGCCTAATTTTGCTTATATATCTTTGTTTGTTGTATTTTGTTAAATATAATCTTTAGTGTACTGAGATAAGGAAATTTAACTAACATGATAGCAAAAATTAACAAAAATTAGCAGACGCACAATATCGTAATCGTTTAGTGTTGCAATCTGATTTCGTGTTACTAAATCCATTCAGATGGTCACAAAAAAACGACAATGGAATGCTTTAGTTGTCATTTTAATACAAGCAAAATTAAACTGTTTCTTATCAGTTTCTGTCTGCATCCTTTTATATGTATAGTGTGTCACCTACTTTGCACAACTAATAGGAACAGTGACGTACTCAGGATCCTAAGAGGGGATAAATTATAAAAATTGAAACTAGAAAAATATAAAAAGAAATACAAAAATATATAATTTTACTCATAATTTTTTGTAAAAAAGAATTACTTGTGAATTTAAAAAAAAAAAAAAAGAGCTAGCATAGTGTAGGGCGGTGACTTTAAGCCAAAAAAAGTCAGGGTTGATAGTGGACCAAGTTGTGGGTATGACCCATCAATTGAGGGAAGCTGATGAGAGGGTAGAGCCTATTTTCAACCACAGAGACGACTTTTAATTCTTCAAATCAAAAAGTGGTGTCTTCGTCTTTCGTTTTGAATGCACCTTTGTCCGCTTGCTTTAGTGCATGGAATTACTCGAAGAAAAATAAGTTTTATCACTATGTTATGTAAATCAACAACACCAAACCTCCATTGCGTTTTGCTTTCCCACTTCCCCGTCTTTAGATATAATCCTCCCTTCAAATCCCTTTTAACATTTAAATCATTAATTGAAAACTATGCCTTTAAGAGACAAATGATGATGAAGTTGAAATTTAATTAGAAAAATAGTATAATACGCAAGTATTATACTATGAGAATAGATGACTAATTTTTTAATCCATTAACCAAGTAGCTAATTAATATCAATCAAATATATTAATTACCAAACTCGAGCTTAACTACATCATATCTAATCTAATATTAATAACGAACATATATATAATATTTTCTTTTAACGTGCTGGTCTTCTTGTTTTTAATTACGACATGTGTAATTTTATTTTAATTTTTCCAATATTAGAGGCTTTTAAATAAGATCTCTATTTGTTGAGAGCGAGAGAGAAAAAAAGTATTTTCTCTCTGTTTTATTTTTATTTCTTTACTTTTAAAAGAAAAAAAAATGTTTCTATTTATCCATTTATTCTCTCTCCATTTCTTTTTGTTATTTTATCCAATAGTAATAAGTAACAATGAGAAACCAAACATATTTTTCTTTTTCAAAAACAGTTTTTAGAAACTTAAAAATTACTTGCATGTTAACAGAAGACCTAAGAAAACAATTCATTAGAGTTCGTTCGTTCGTTTCTCTAACAATATAGAAAAATTAGAAGAACATGATATTAAGGAAAAACCCAATATGTTTGCTCAGTCCCTACGCCTTCTTCACTAGATAACACTTCACTTCAAATGTGTCTATTTGATTTTGATCATATTAAGACATTTAAGTTAATTTTAATTTTTTGATTAGCTGAAAAATTTATAACTTTTAACTTCTAATTTTTTTTATATTTTCTTTCAATTTTATCTTCAATATATTTATTAAATTTTTTTATTATTTTTTTAAAATAAATTATAATTTTATTATTTTTATGTTATTTTATACTTTTCTGCTAGAGTTAATTTTACCAAATATTATAATTTAATATGTTAATTTTTTAACTGGCTTTTCAGTTAGTTTGTGAAAATAATCTTAAGATATCTCACTCTCCAATACAACTGAACGTGAAAGAGATAAAATGTTGAACGTAAAAATAACTGAGTTTCAAGATACAGACAAACCAAAAGTCTGCAAAATAGACCTAGAAGTTGCAAGTTGGACGAATAATGGTTTCATTAATTTCGTTAATATAATTGAAATGGAGGAACCGAAACTAAGCGAAACAAATGGGACCAGAATTTAAAGCTTGGTTGTGGAAGCTAAGTCAAAAGTGGTTCACTCTTGTATCTTCTAATTTAGACACGAAGATTCCGTCAAAACAAAAAAAAAAATTGACACAAAGAGAGAAAAAAAAAAAAACAAAGAAGGCCGCAAGAAATAAAATGGTTTTATTATCTAGAAGGGGAATGCTGAAAACAAACTTTGTTCTTTGATAAGAAATGGTTCTGAAAAAAAATCTCGCGTGCTAAAATACAAAAAAAAAAAAGAATACTGTATATCACATTTATTACATTTTACTTCTTAACTATGATTCAGTCAAGGAAGTGGTTTAACTCATGATTAAGTAGTGAATTATTATAAACCTTTTAATATAATATTCGATTTCCATAGTAAAAAACACTTAACTATGATTCACTGTGAAGGTTATAACTTTTTAGTTGAGATTTAATCTTCCAAATCTATGCATGATTTCCAAATATTCATACTAGTTTCTCTCAGTAAAAAAACGAAAAAATTAAACAAAATATTTTAAAAAAAATTAAAACTATATTATTGATTAAAATAATATATATTTTCTTACTTACGGATCCTTACGTGATAAATCCGCATCCGGCACACCAGAGTCCAGAACTCCTGATTGGACCCAATCAATTTTATTAGGTCAGCCTCTTCAGTTGAGATTGGCCCAAACCTAAGCCCACTAGCTTGATTTTAGACTATTCACCTTCTAATAATTTTATGTTAATATAATTTTTTATATAATCAATATAAAAAGAATTTTACCAGAAAAATTTAAAAATTAAAAAAAATAAGATTAAAATTGAAATGGAATTTTCCAATTTAAAAATATTAAATAATATAGTAGTTAAAGTAAGTTATGTGGATATAATTACTCTCTCATATATAAAGTGTATCAAATGAAAGTATTTTTTTATATATAAATGTTAAATTTGAGGATTTGAAAATGAGTTAAACTGAGTTAAGTTTGATGACTCAACTCAATAAGAAATTGACTTAGCTCACAACTCAACCAGTTCAATATAAGTCTTTATTTTTTACTTGAGTTTAACTCGTTCAAACTTTGAATAATTCGATTTAATTTATTAGTTTGACTAATTTTAAAAATATAATTATTTTTTTATAAAATAAAATTAATTAAAAATAATTATATTAATTTAATGATATTAAATATATTATTATTATAATTATATCAAATTAATTTATGAAACAATTAAATCAAATTATACATAACTTAATTAACTTTAACTCATTTATTTAACTAATTGAACTTTTGATTTTTGTTAGACTCACTTAATTCATAAATTAAGTTGAACTAGTTAATTTTTAAATAGAATCTTGAATAAAGTTTGAGATGTTAACGAGAGAAATAAAGTATTGCAGTTGTCTGGACTGCTTATGCTTACCAGATGGCTGCAGCCACAACAAACAAACCAATCACACTTTCAAGAATTGCACGCAATAAAAAGTTGCTATGGAAAATAAAAAGTGTTTGGTGCATTGATGAAGTCAAGTCAGCTTTTTTTTATATATGAATAAGTCAGCCAATTCTACAATGGACTAAATACTAAATATTCAAAATTTGATCAAAACGCACTAATCCTCAACTTGGTGCCTTTAGTAACTTTAGTCCTGAAAAAGTTTGGAAAAGTATTATTTGAACCGAGCTGTTTGTAGTAAATGATCGCTCTTAAATTATTTAATAAGCAAAAATAATAATTAGTTTTGAATTAAAAAATATAAATTCGCTATAAACTAAATTTGCTTACAAATATTTTTTTTTCATTCAACTGAAATGTTAGCCTTACTTGATTACAAGAGAATGTGTCCACAAGAGTGTCTTCTTAGAAATTTTCTTGATTATATAATATATTTCACTCATGGGAGAGTTTATGTTATGTGTTTATATTTATTGTCATATATTATTTGCTCATAATATTAATTAATTTTATTTTATTATTTGTTTTCAACTCTTAGATTTTTTCCATGAATAACTGTCAATCAAATAGAGATAATTTTACTGTGGAATAATTATAAGAAGTGGATAGTAGATATTGAGTTTAATTTTTTTTTTAAAAGAGATTCTTTTAAAATAAAAGAAGATCTATTTAATTTGTTAAATTTAACCGCTCAATACTAGTACTAGATATTAAGTCAGCACTTAATTTATTGGATATTGACATTGATATAAGAAAGGGTGAACGTCCTCCTTAATTTAACTTTATCTAGTACTAGTGTTGTTGAAATTAAAGGCCTATTATGTTAAAAAAGTTATTTCTAAAAAAGGTCTACTTACATCTTAGTATTTTAATTTAAATATATATAATGATACAAAAACAAGTATTATTTTATATATATCGTATATAAAACATGTTAGTCGATTTAGATATTCAAGGTTAAGCGACTCAAAAATAAACACAATTTCCTATTTGAAATCAAAATTTATATTTAATATATTCACCAAATTTTCCATTTCTTCACATGAACTGAGGTTAGTTGTTTCTTTAAGGAGTCAAGAGAATTTCCATTTGTTTGAGATAAAAAAAAAACTAATTTATGTGTCACAACTTAATAACATAAAAAATATTGTTAAAATTGAAAAAAAGATGAAAGATCGTAAGTCGGATATCAGAACTCAAATGTAAGATCCTACATTCTTACTTAAAAATACTTATATTATAACATTTCATATACATAAAATATAACATATATAAAAAAAACCCCTCTAAATCACAATATTAAGTAAACTTAAATTAAAAAGTTATAATCAGAATAAATCATAAGTTAGTAACATGTAGAATAATAGAATTAAAATCCATAATTATATGTAATGTTTTATTTAGTTTATTATTACTATTATTTAGTTTATGGTATAATATGTTACACTTTAAATAGTTTATATTATTATTATTATTATTATTATTTAGTTTAATTGTTATAATATATGCTATGCTTGTTTAAAAAAAAAACAAATAAAAAGAGAAAAAACTTGGGTAAAAAATCAAAATAGATGTCTATCAAACTAAAACAAAATAAAAGAAGAAAAAGCACTTATACAAAATGTTGGGCCCATATTATTTTATATATTATATAATTATAATAAATTATTATTAATTAATACCAGTTTAATACGGTTGAACTATTTAAAGTGCTTGTTCAAATAAACGATATAATTTTAATATATGCAGGCTGGCACTATTGAATTCAAGTTGCCGTGTGGCTTATGTCAACATAACATTCCACCTCAACAAATGCTTTTTGTCAACACTCAAAAATCACAAAATGCATTAATTGTATTTATATGTAGGATGACATTTTAAAACCTTAACCTTTGACCCTCCACCGTGTTTTAATATGCGAAAATTCAACTCTGACATTTTCCACATGAGAGTTCAGATGGTGTCTATAAAAGCCTTTCTTCGTTGGTAAAATCTAACTGAACTTGTTCCTTTTTCTTTAGCAAATGGCATTCTTATTCTTCCCCTCTAAGGGTATCTTTCTCTCTAGCTTTTTGTTATGCTTTGCTATTCTGTCTTTGGGAGCTGAAGCTCGTAGATCACCATCACCCATCTCTTCTCTCATTAGCAAAGAGCTTTTTGATTCCATTTTCATCCACAAAGATAACAATGCATGCCCTGCCAGAAACTTCTACACCTACGACTCCTTCATCAATGCATCCAAACGCTTCCCAAGATTTGGCACCACTGGTAGTCCAGCCACACGCAAGCGTGAGATTGCTGCCTTTCTTGCTCAGATTTCACATGAAACCACAGGTGGGTGGGCTACTGCACCTGATGGACCCTATGCTTGGGGATTGTGCTTCAAGGAAGAAATTAGTCCTCAAAGTAACTATTGTGATTCCACCAACACACAATGGCCTTGTTATCCAGGACAAAGTTACAAAGGCAGAGGACCAATTCAACTCTCATGGTATTTAATGTCTATCTATTAAAAATAATTTTTTAAATTACTTTAAAATAATTATTTTAAAAGTCAACAAATTTATGATATATAATATACCGTAATAGGATGATTGTATAATTTTTTTGATACTATTAGTACATAATCTTTTTTCTTTATTTGAATATTATATGAGTTTAATTTTCATGTAAGTAGTATCACAGTAAATTCTCTTACTATGTCAGTAAATTAAAAATACCAGACATGATGTTGAAGGTAATTATGATAAAAAGCATGATGTTATTTTGCGGTACTATATAACAATAGTAACGAAGATTTAACTTAAAACCTGGTGCAAATTGTTCGAGTTCCGTGCTACTGAGTGCTTACTTTAGTGGGTTAAGTCATACAATCTTGTTATATATAGCAATCTATTATTATGGCAATGAAGAAAATGTTTATGTTGTGTATGTGCTTGAATTAAATTATAGATACTATTATGATTATTAGTTGTTAACTTGTCACTAATATTTGTTGTTTACGCAATTGGCTTATTGATGAGTTGGGATTAAATTTTGTGCAGGAACTACAACTATGGGCCAGCAGGGAAGGCTTTGGGATTTGATGGGTTGAGAAACCCGGATGTGGTGTCAAACAATTCATTGATTGCCTTTCAAACAGGTCTCTGGTTTTGGATGACAGAGCAAAAGCCCAAACCTTCTTGCCACAATGTAATGGTTGGAAAATATGTGCCAACACAAGCTGACATAGCAGCTAATCGAACTAAAGGGTATGGCCTAGTGACTAACATAATCAATGGTGGACTTGAATGTGGAATTCCTGATGATTCAAGGGTGAATGATCGGATTGAATACTTTAAGAGATATGCAACCTTGTTTAAAGTAGATACAGGACCTAACTTGGATTGTGCATATCAGAAGTCTTTCCAAACTGTAGCTTAGCTTTTTTCTTTCCTGGTGTATTTTTTCTTTTCTTTTCTGTTATAATTTCTCTGGCATAGATTTAACAATAATGTACTGAAAGCATATACGATATACCTAGTTAGTGGCATTTTCCCTTTGTAATTTATTTCTACAAGTCTATGAATACGAAGCTTTATGATGCACCTAGCTCCTGATTACTAGACGCTGTAGCCAAAAGAAACCCACCAGGTAACCAAAAATAACATGAAAATGTTCAAAATATCTTTGCGCTTTATCTGATGATGATTCTTTTATCTTATAAAAAACAGTATAGTGACCGGGCCTTACAATGGAAAACAAATTGTAGGCAAATTCTTTTCATGAGAATTCTAATAGGGAACTTCGAGCAGCATATAAGGCACTAGTTTTAAATTATGGCTGCACACATTCTTTGATATTATAAGAAATTACAGATATATGTAATTGATATGATAGTGATTGCAAACACCTCAGAAAATTTGATGTTGCCACTTTTTTTAAACCTTGACAAGAACTTCTCACCGAAAAATGTCATATGTAATTAAATATAGGATGTATAAAATTTATATGTCATTCCGAGACACATGTTAATCCTTCATGACAATAATGGTATAAGTGTACAGACGTCTGGCCCTTAGCAGTCGGATTTCCTAAATGACAAGGTATCTCTAACCTTTTATTATTTGAATATATTGTAACATTTTTATCTTTTGACATGTAGTCAATTATCTTAAAAAAACATGTTATCTATAAGATATAATTATTTACTATCTTTTATCTCTAAACTATATATTATTTCTAACTTTATTTATAAGCTACTGCCTATTATCTACGAGCAAGTAATTATCTTCAATGGCTGTAACCATCCCTACAAGTAAGGACCCGTAGCTCCCACTCAATCCTATAAGAATCAGATTCCCTGATACTCTCTCCACACATTAACACTTACATCTCTCACTTGAGCTTATGCTTACATGCTCATAAACGCATACATTCGCTGACTCTTTTAACTCGTTCTTTGTTTTGCATGTCTCTTTCTTGTCTTTTTAATAAAGGTTTCTGAGCTCCGGATTTTGGTAAATAGAATAATAGTGTATGTTGTAAGGGAGGGAGTTTACAGAACCATTTAAAAAAAACTAAAAGAAAAATTGCTTAAGGTTTTATTCAGTTCTTTTTTTTAATCTTATTCTGCTGAAGAGTTTACCTTTCTATTTGTTTTGTGCTATCTTGACAATTTGCTGGGCCAGCAACATTTATATGTGAGAATAATTTGGGTCAGTTGGCAAAGGTTGGAACCTGTCTACTACCAATCTACATGGGGTCTATATCTGATCGAGAGACTTGTGCCTACATATTCTGTAAGTGTCTTGGTAGAATTTATTAAATGATTAGACAAGTATACAAATCAATTTCATTCTGGAATTTAAATTGTAGATATGACTAGATCTTGTTTGTATACTTGTGGATCTATCATCTATGTATATATAGACTAATCAAAAATCAAAATCAAACATTTGTGTGAATGAAATTCAAATCTAAACAGCAGAGCAGCTGGGTGTTGACTAATCAAAATCAAACTATGCATACATAATGTAACATTACTTTATTGCGCTCAACATTCTATTATGCCTGTCCCTATATTGTTCCTTATTCCTCGCACACCACTTGTTTCAACCTTGCTTTTCTGTCCTCATACATTTTTGTGCAATTTTCCTTTGGTTTATTGGTTTTCTTTGTGAGAATGCGGAGGAGCTGGGTCTTAACAATCAGGGAAATTATGTCGGTAGTTAGAATAGCTAAAAGTTGACTTCTAGAAACTAGAGAGAAGTTAAAGCCAGTAAAGGCGTGGACTAAAAGCATTCTAGCTAGTTTTTTTTTTTTTTTTTTCATTTAGGAATTTTACAAAAGGATGAAAATATATATAAAAAAAATGTACTAATAATTCTCAATTATATGACTTCCATGCACTTTTATTTCAAAATTTCCTAATTTTAGAAGATTTGAAAAGTTATGAATATCCAAATAAAGGGGCAAAAAACATTGCTTCGCCCCTCATTTTTTCCCATTTCCTTCCATTTTTTTCCCTTTAATTTTGCTAGCTCTCATGATCTCATCCCTTGCCAATATCCAAACATACTCTAAGAATATACATCACTTTGATGATCAGTAATCACTAATATTGAGTCTCACTCTATAGGACCAAATTAAAGTCACAAGAGAGGCAATCTTCTGTCATATGTACGCTTTTATCACCCGAATGTCTCCACCCTTGTGATCTTCAACCTCTTTACAGCTGATAAGAACATCCTACATGACCAAAAAAGCAATTAAGTACATTAATGCTCAAAATGGAAGAGAATATGAAGCATAAAAAAAATGCAAGAGAATGTGTTGAGAGAAATAAAGTTTTAGTTAACTTACTCCCAAGGGACATCCCCAACCATAATCAAATCTCCTTCTCCATCTTCATAAGTTAGAACATGGCACCTATCTGGTTGCACTCCGTCCATTTCAGTTCCCCCTGTTCAAAACAGCAACATTCCCTTGTTATAATGTTACTAACAAAGAAGCTATACACAAAGCAAAAACAACTATGAGAGAATATATAGGATTAGACTTTACACAAAATGGTAGTGTCAAACATCTGTTCAAGGGTCTTTACTAACTCGTGGTAGCCATCATGAGCTAACAGGTTGAGTTTTCTACCAATCGGAATGCCTTCCATGTACACCTTCACAAAGAAGCTGGTATGATCACTGCAATGATTCACTTCAGTAGCTTGTGAAAAACTACTTAGATGTGGCTGCATCGGTTGCCAGTGCCCCCTAACATATAAGAATGACACAATTACTTGAAGGGGTGAACAACTTTAAGCCAGCTACAAATTAACCCATTATGTCACAAAAGAAAGTTGCTATATAGTACACTTAGAAATCTAAAAGTTTTGGTACTGAGCCAATAGTTGAATGAGTTGAACAAACCAAATGAGAGAGTTTCTCAAAAAGTACCAAAACTCATAAATTTATGAGGCTACCATTTCATGATGACAAATCATGTTGTGCATATATATATATATATACGTGTGTGTGTATACAAACCCTGAACTAGAAGAGCCAACATGTTGATCATGAGTAGTGGAAATGCTTAGTCCAAGCCTAAGATCTGTGCGAAGGTGGTCTTGATCACTATGTTGGTGTGTGAGAGAGGATGCAGTTGAATAATTGGAAGGGTTTCTGCAGCTGGAGATAGAAGAGGAGGAAGAACTAGAGGCTTTGCCCATTGTGGAAGGAAACCAACTACTAGCTAGTTTGCTAGATTACACATGAAGCCGCCACATTAAAGGCCTTATATAAAAGAGAGAACATGAGCAGTGGTATGAAGAAGACTTTTTCAGCTGCTAGCTGCACCACCCTCCATTGGCCACCTCTCCTCTTTTTCTTCCTTTCATGCAATTGGTAGACCTAAAATGTTGTCATGGTAGCCGACAACTACACGTGTCAATTAGTAAAAATCAACATAGTATTTATACCATGTCAACATGTTTTTTTCTTAATAATTCAAGCTTCATATATTCAGATTAGTTAATATTACTTAAATGAGATCATGCATGAATTCAAGATTTTCATGATTAAACGCTTCAATTAGTGGCAATTTGAGGACGGTGTTGGCAATTAGAAATAGAGACAATAGTTAGACAAAGCGTGTGGTTAGCAATACACTGAGTCTGTTTTGAGGAGGATGGAATGAACCTAGATATTGGACAATTCGTGGGATGAAAATTCAGGTGATGGACAAAAGGACATTAATATTAATGTTGATATCTGAAACCTTGTATAAACATGTAATATCCACGTAAACAATGTTCAATGAATATATATAATCATCGTGTTGCTCGTGAGGAATCTTGGTTGTAGCAGAGACCAAAATGTACGTATTAAAGGCATTGGTGCAAGTGAGGCTACAAATACTGCTACGTACTACCAAGGAAAACATAGTGGTGTATGTATAGCAGAGAAACATTTAAAATATGAGAACAGAATTTCTACAAGTGTTATTTCATTTCCTTTCAAGAATTAACTGCACTAGACAAAGTTCACCATCATTTTCTTTCGTTTGTACAGAATTGTCTCGTGCATTTATTTCCTTCTGATGGTTTCGTTTTGCTTTCTATTATGCATGACTAGCCAGTTTTCACGGTAATCAATATCAAAACCAATTTTACGATACACAAATAAAAAGGTTATATATAATCGCTTCGTGAACTACATGACAAGTTTGAATATATTATTGACTTTTTTTAATGGCAAAATGATGGTACACGAGATCGGGTCTTAGGGGCTGGCAATCAACACGATTTGATAACATGAGAAAAAAAAGAAAGATATGTTCTGTTCAATATCAAACACATGTTGGAATTGGAGACATTAAAAAAAAGTGTATTGTTATGTTGATCACAATAATTATTAGTAACTTTTACTTTATTTTAAATTATTTGTTGCTTTAAAAATAAAAAATATTAATTCTCCATTTTTCAACTTTATTCTTTTATATATTTTGGTATATGCATTAAGTAAAATAATCATGAGAAATAATCATTAAATAAGATATGAGATCTATAATTTTTTATAATTTCAAAAAAATTTAACTAATAAAAGTATTTTCAAAAGTGTGTCAAATGTATTACTAATATTTCTCTAACACTCCCCTTAATTTATAGAATGCAAAGGTAGTACAATTAATAAACTTATTTTTCTAAAATTGGTCATATTTAATTACTTTCTTAATTCTTTTGTAAAACCTTAAAGTAACAAGTATTTTGGCCTAAAAAGAAAAAGTATTTTGAAATGACAAAAAGAAAGTATTGAATGGAGTATATATATAGTATATCCAACATGTCTCTTCGTAAGGCAAAAATGAACCAAAAAGAGAAAGAAAAGACACTAGTGATACTCATCATCACATTCTTTGTTTCCTCATGACTCACGTCACGGTTATTATATTCTCTCACGTGGCCAACTCAATTTTCCCCACCTCGGTCTCATGTTGAATTAATTCATCCCAATGAACAACAAGTTGAAGAGGGAACAAGAACATATATAATTACTTGGATCTAAAGATATGGGAAATGCTAGCTTAAAGAGGAATATTTGACAAAATGTTGAAACGAGTGAAAAAGAAAAACAGTAAAATGTTCCCCACCATCCCAACCATAAGGTTGCTTGGATTAGCCATGAATCTGTCATTTGGTCTCCAATATAGTACTATTTGTTTTGAATTAGAAAAAGCAAGGTGTAACCCACATCCGCTTTTTCTTAAATAGCCCTAGTAGATGTGTCTTGCCATGTAATGACCAAATCGCCCAATTTCCTTTGTCGTTCTCGTTCTTTTATCATCTTGTTTTGCATTGCTTGCCTTCTCCGTCATCATTGTCCATACCTTTGAAATTATGAGTTTCATTCATTGGTCAAACCTTCTAGTATAACTTTTGACATCTCCCATGTATGCATGTCTCCACGTTAGGCCGAATAGTCCAACACTAACAGTGGGGCTTGACCTTGACCTCTATTAGTTTATGCTACTAATTTTCTATCACTATTATAGTAATATTATTTGCCTCAAGAATCCAACCCTAAGTTGCTGAGTATAAATTCTTCGTTGCTCTTACCAGTAAGTATATATAAAGACACTGAACTCAAAACCTTTTGCTCTCCAAATCCAAGTTCCTTACCCTTTCTGGTCAATTTTTAAACGGCTATTATTTAAAGATTTCTAGTATAACTTTTGACTACGGGTGTGTTTTTTAAACAATTTATGTACAACGTCTCATATGTTAATCCAAACACAATCTACAACTTGTATAACTAGATGAACTTCAGATTCAGTCATGCATCTTGCTTAACTCTCCTCACTTCATCAATATCAGTAAATTATCATTAATTACCCTAGGGGCGAGAATAGAAGCAACTTGGCATCTCAATTTTAATTTAATGTTACCACATCGTTTACGTTTAACCTCAAACTGAACCTCAAAACTACTTCCCAAATAAAATATATAGATTCAAAGAAAAAGACATATAATCATATAACTCATGCATTGTTACAGAACGTTGCCTGGATTTATATATACAGTAACAAGCGTACCAACTCTCCAAGAATAGAGGGGAAGAATGGAGTGGCAAAGTGATAGCTACCTTGCTAAATACGGATGAAGCAGATGATGAATAAAACATAGAGGATTTTGCATTATCAGCAATAGAAGCCGCCAAAAAACCTAATGAACGAATTTGAGAAATTTTGTCATTATTACAATTCAATGGAACACGAGAGTCCCACCCATTCCACCATGAAAACAAAAATTGCTACTATTTGTGCACTCTATTTGTGAGAAAATCGTTGACTTCAGCTGCTACCTCAGGCTCCCTCAACCCATCGTCCCAAGGCAACACCAGACACATAGTTACCCCCAAGGAACAGCCCTTCAAACCCAGTATTTCTGAGAGAAGCTTTAGCAACATCTAGAAGATCAAGATGGCCAATTAAGAACTGTGGAATAGCTTGAGGCCACAGTCTCACCCCCACTACAAATGGATCCTGGGCATTTGGGTTTATAAGGATTTTTCTCAAATCTCGATCAACTGTTGCGACAAGTTCACTGTCCGTCTGCCATTAAACAAGAGAATTTAGGAAGAAATAAAAAAAGAAAGAAAACAAATCTAATCATACAGATAGAGAAATGACACCTGTTTCAAAATAACAAAAACAAAACATTAATGCAGATACATAAAATATATGACAGGTTACAGGTATGGATCCAAGCATTTGAAGTCAAATAACAGAGATGATGCCTAATACCCAGAACCACCAGTCATAAAAAAATAATGCACAGTGAGAGGCCTACAGCACTCTTCTAGGGCAAAGTACTCCTTTGACTAGAACAATAAACCTACAATACTCCTTTAGAGTAGAGTATTTCTCTGACTAGGATATATAATGCTCTCTAAGAAACGAAAATTTCAATAGTTTATTATTTATGCATAAAAGTGTACACATTCGAAACAAGACCATTAGGCCTGAGTTGTTTAAAACACCCAAATAACCCGCTGGTGAAAATGATTAGTTCTTTAAACCATCCTTGAAGTTTCCCAGAAAAACTAGTTTGTGTTCACCCAATTGGACACCATAACAACTCAACCAATTGCATCCATGTTAACTGTTCATGTATCATATAAATATCACACCTTTGATAAATTCCAGTATTAGTAGCTCCTCCAATGTAATTCAAGAGTAGAACCCTTCCAGGTGGTGCTCGATTGGAGAATAGTGATGAGCTGTATATAGCTCCTGTCAAACCCACAAATATGTTCTTGTTATCAAACCTGTCAAAGCACTAGATAGCACTCCACAGTCCCCAGTTCTAACATGAATATGGTAATAATTAAAAACAAGTGGAACTTACTGTGTTGAAAGCCTCAACTTTTGCTTTATAAAATCAATACTCACCTAATGTTTCCACTCCTTGGCTACGTGGATGCAATTAACCAAACCCCTTCAACTCACCATCTATCAAGCATTCTGATCTAATAGCTTCTTTTGGATAGGATATGGAAACTGCAACAACTGGAGGGTAATAAAACTTTGAAAGCGTATCTGCAGCAGCAGCCTACACGAGATATTAAAAGGCTGTCATAAACAACAGCCCTCAATGCTCAAGTTTACATAGGGGATTATCATGACAAAATTTGGCCATTTTCGAACCACTAATTTGTTGACACGCTTTTTTGTAATTAGACTCAAGTAAAAGCCTGCCATAGGGGATGTGATGTCCTTAAACCTCTGCTTTAGAAAGAGACCAGTGGGATACCATACCCTAAAAAGTATACAAATTACAAGACTTTCTAAACTTAGTCAGGAAAAAATAAATAAGGAACTTTGATATAAAGAGACTGGTTTATTCAGCCTCAAAGAATATATTTCACAGCATGCACTAATGACTAATGCAATACCCACATCATGTACACTATGATCGTGTCCTGCTCTACTTAGTTTGAATATGAAAAAAGCCTACTCCCTTGTCTGATCCTGAAAAATGTCTCTGCTCTAGCTTGATTCTGAAAAATGTATATGGTCGATCAACTGATACTTTGTTAAAAGGAAAAAGCTCAAAATTATTCATGCTTTGTAAATTTTCAAATGATAATATAGGTTTTTTGGAAATATGATAGCTCTTCTGCAATGAAAATTGAGGCCTGGTAAAAGTATATCATGGCTTATTGTGCTTTTCTTCGCATTATGTGTGAGTGCGGGTGGGTTGCACAGGAAATCAATTTTGTCTCTGAAAAATTCAGAGGATAATAAATAGAGGCATATGCAACCGCAGGCACAAAAGCATATGCACATGCATGTGCCACTCAGAACACACTCAAACATGCAAAGAGCCAAGGCATGCAAAGAAAACTAAAGACCTGCAATTAGGTTCCAAAAAATGCCTGCTTTCATACCCACAATCCTACACAATTTCATCAGGTCATATGGTCCAGGTTAAAAGATTCCACAGATAAAACAGTTATTAATTAACATAAATAAATCATATAATCCGCTATTGAGGAAGAAACTTACAGACAGAGGACGCAGCAATGTACTAGCAACATAGGAAGGAATGGTCAGGACAACGGTTTTGCACTGCAAAGAAACCACTCCTTCGGGTGTTTCATATGTCAAACTGTACTCTCCACTATCCAGTTTACTAATACTTGAAAGCTTCCAAGATAACTTTACTTTGTTGCCTAATCTGTTAACAGGATCACAATTCGCTAGGATCATCAATCTGGAGAATAGGAGAAAATTAACTAGGACATTGGTATAAGGCAACACTTAGTACCTTGCAGAAATTGCATCAGGCAACATGATAAGTCCCTTCCGAAAAGATCCAACAGTCTGACCCTTTGGTTTTGGCAGACGTCTACATGATTAATTGAATTAGTGAAACACTCCACATATTATGGCAAAAATCCAGAAACTCCAGAGCAAATATATATTACGGATCTCGAGGTGGTTTTGAAGCTCCATTTCTCTCTTGTATTGCTTTGAAAGTTCCACCAATTATGCTACCACCATTTTTTCCAGCCTCCAAACTTTCCCAAATGCTGCTTTCATACTTAATTTTGAAGGATCGCCTGCATAGACCCTTATATATAACAAAATTCAGGTAAGCAACATAATTTTCAACAAAAAAAACTGCTGAAAAACAGAAGAAAATTCATAATAGGAGAGAAAATGGGACATTGCAGCTTATCACTGATTACATAAAAAAGAAAGTATAGTATAGGACACACTCAAGTCTTTTATGGGACATTGCAACTGACTTATATAAAATTTGCAGTAAGTGCTTGTCCAATGGTTTATTTATTTGTAAATATACTTCAATAATATTTATAAAAGGAAAAGAGGGAATAGAGAAAATGGTGATTATGTTGATATTACTTGATAATGTGCTAAATCAAGTTTAAGTGTTCTAATATGTCAAAACCACCACATGCTATGAACCATGATGAACTAGAACATATTGCACTTGTTTCTTCACAAGCTATTCTCCTTCCCCTGGCCCCAACAAACTCCCAAACAGGAAAATCATGTATTCAGTTCAATTTTACACGTGGATTAAAGGAGCACTACATAATAATCAAAAAGATACTGAAGTGCACCAAAAAGTGGTCAATTATATTTCAAGCAGGATCTATGTTGTGCTGTTTGGGGGCAGCTGCCCCCACAGGATTTTTAATTTTTCTTAATATAATATACATGCATAATACTAAATTAACCCAATAATTTGAAATGCAGTAAAAAAAAGTTAACCCACAATATGAGTAATGCTCCCACAAATTTAAATATACAAGTATTGCCCCCTTAACTTAAAATTTCCAGATGTGTCACTGGTTTCAAGTGCCATTATGAACATAGAAATATAGCCATTAATTGAGAAAAACTTTTCCCTATATGCAATATTTCTATCAGAGGTTTTCAAAAGACGAGTTAGACAATGAATATGAAACATTCTTTCAGAAGTCTATAAACGTCTTATTCTATTGAGCTACTAGTCATCCACCATGATGGAATACATTTTAATGGCTAAAAACAGAATATCACTGGGTCCAAAAGTAACACATGATAATAGAAGGTCGGTTAGAGGTTAACAAGAATAACAAAAAAGAAAGCAAACAAGTCAATGCTCCAACCTGAACAAAAAGGCTCTATCAATCGTTCAAAAACATCATCACCAAGGTTCCGACGAACAAACTCTTCAACCTTCCTCATGACCCCGTCACCTTTGTCAACATTATATTCCATGAGAAAACAAAATTAAGAACAGTTGCGTTTTATCCTTCCTGACATTGCATTTGACACAAACAAAATCAATGAAAGGAAAGAGGACACACTGGAGGAGGAGGCCGAATACCAAGCACACCAAAGCCAGCCCTGATTTTGCCACCGATGCTCATCAAGTCAAAGAAAGGCAAATCAGTCGGCTTCCCAGGCACTGGCCTCAACTTCCCATTCCACAACACAAACCGAGGTGCATCAGGATCCCCCAAAACAAGCTGATCCTTTAAGCCACTGTCCACCTGCCAAATGCAAAAACCGAAACCACATTACCAACAATTCAACTATGCGGAGTGCTAGCTACACAATATTTGTAGTACCCGCTCTACTAATAGTTAAAATTTATTATACAGACCCATGAGGTAAGTAGTGAGAACCATGAAAATTAGTGATTTCCAATAAATTTCAGAAAATACTCAATAGTATAGGGTTGTGTTAGAAAGTACTACTATGTTCCTAGCATTTGTCATTCAACCGAAGACATTGAATTGTTTTATCGGAAAAAGAAAAAGAAAAAAAAAGACATTGAATTGTGTTGCAGATCCCACATTAGTAATGATATGACCAAAATAGTAAGCGGAAGTAACCTTATCCTATGCGCTAACTTTTAGAGTAGAGTTAGGCTCAAACCCGAATTTGGAGAAAGAAACATTACATACCACCATGGTGAGCATTGGATCAGAGGGCTGAAAGCTGTTGGGGCCTTCTTCCCAGAGGTATCCGCCACTCTCCATCGTGGTGATGTTGCCGCCGCCGACACGGTCTCGGGCCTCCGTGACGATGACGTTGGTGTTGGGTTACAAGTGTGAGGTGAAGTCCCACATCGGGTAGAAGTGGAAAGGTTGAACACCATATAAGTGAGGAGAAGACCCATAAACCTGAGCCTTAAGGTTTTGGGTTAGAGTGTGGTGTCAGGTCTCCTTAGCTGGTAGCTTGTGGTCCACAGGTGTACCCTCGAATCTCCCCAACAGTGTTGGCATTGGCGTGCTTGGTGGCGAGGGCCTGGGCGATGCCAGACCGCTAACGCCTCCATCAACGGCGGGGGGGGGGAGTCTCCGGTTTTGGGCCGAGACTCGGTGGACTCCTCGGCGATGGAGCAGCGGAGAATAGGGTTAGGGCGAGAGCGAGGGAATTTTCGAGTGGGAGAGGTGAAGAAGGACGTTGGGGAAAGGGTTTGGTTAGGCGGGAATAGGATGTCGTTGAAGACGGAAACCATGGCGGGCGCGCAGTGGAGAATAAGGAAGTAACGGTCCTCTTCTTCTACACTGTGCAACACGCCAACACTACCTGCTAAATTAACCGCCTAAGATCGTTTATTTACTCGGCCCTGGTTGGTTACAGACGTACAGTAAAAAAAAAACACGTTTGTCTCGATCCAAACTTTACCCTTAACGTTTAATATGGAATTTGATTAAAAGATAAGTCATGTAAATAAGTATTTAAGATAATTTGTTGTGAAGTTGATGGGGTACTCGTTATTTGTTATGTAAGTAGTACTCCAGATTATGAACTCTTGAATCTTTTGTCTTTGCTTCCCATCAATTAATTAAAAATCAAAACTACTAGTATTTTAATATAGTTTTAGGCAAGAAAAGTTAATTTCATATCTCAAAAGAATATAAATTTAATTTTCATTATTAATATGACGGTAAATGTTTATCGAGCTTTGAAACATGTTTGGCCTCTAATATACATCTCACTTAAACTTTAAAATATATATATAATTTTAAATTGTAATTCAAATATATATAGTGGCTGACAATACTAATTCGAAGACGGTTTGGCCTCTCAGTCTCACAGAGTTTTCCCGCCTTTTCCATTTGGCGTTCCAGCAAAGCAAATTCACATTCCTCATTTCCTCGCTCCATGGAAGAGTGAGTTACGCCGTAAGTGTGTTTCCTTCTTTGCGCAAATATCTAATCAATATTGCTCCTCCACCCTGGTTTTTGATTCCGATTAAATTTACACTGTAGCCAGTTTCTACGTGCCGATTCCGAATTCTTCAATTCTTCTCTCTCGGGTTTCTGCTCAGGTATTCGATTCGCGAGTTCCGATTCTTTGTTTAATTCGGCTTATTTTTGGAATTTCCTTTCCATTTTCCTGTTCGCGTTGTTTTTCCCTTTGAACGCGACATGCATGCCTTTTCTTCTCGAGTTGCGAGGTTTTATTTGCACTCTGTTTGGCTATTGAGATGCTAAGGAGCTTCCGAAACTAATGGTATCTTCATGTTTCGTGTTATGCTCATTTGAACGGAGACTTCATGAGCAATGAGTTTATCCCTGAGCAATTGAACCGGGTTTTGTGTGGATTTGTTCTATTCACTTTATTTGGTTTTGTTGTTACTTTTTTTCAGGTTAGTTGATGACGTCTACGCTTTAGCTGAGATTACAACTGAAAATGGATGTTGAAGCGCGTCAAATTTTGCATGATGTAAGTGGTTGCAAACTTGATTTGGCGACTTTTCTGATCTGACTTAGTTTGGTCACTAATTACCTAATTTAGTGTGCTCCTTCGTTAAATCATTTATAACAATATGAAACACTGAGTAATTGATTGGTTAGGTTTTGTTTTGTTGATCACTGCGAATTTGTCCTGTTAGTTAGTTTGTGCTTTTCATCTGTTCTGATGCAAATGCAACTACAGTATTCTTGTTAGATGCAGCAGAATGTTAATATTACCTCTTGTCCTCTGAATAAGACTCTTTTAACATATTCACAAGAGTTAAGACCTTCAATTAATTTAATTAGTGATATTAATATGTATAATTTTTATTATTATGATTCTGGTTTCTTAATCTCTTTCCATTTAACTATTTAATTTATCTCCACTTAAAGGATATTTTTGTAAAAAAAACAATTAACAAAATTGGAAGAGATTTTGTAAAAACGATGGACAAAAGCTTCCCAAAAATTCTTACAAAAAGCACCTGATAATAAGAAATAATCTGACCATTACTTTCCAATGCCCTTCACACTGTTGTTGCTGGCTATGACCAATTATAAATTTAGTTTCAGTGTTTCTATTATTGAGGGACAAAAAGTTAAGATATTCATGGATTTGAACTGTGTATTCAGGAGCGAACGAGTGGTTGTAGGAGTTTTAGCAGCAATATCCATCCGTCTAGCCAGACAAGGAAAATTTCTGTAGGAGTTATGGCAGATTCAATTGGTTGCACAAGAAATGGAGCCACGAAAGGGGATGGGGCTGTCGTGCCAAATACTGAAAGGGTAATCTCTAATGTGAGAAATTGCCCTGGAGAAAAGAGCCAAGTTGAAGGAGTGACACCTTCCTTCAATATGAAGCAAACTGGGGGTCCAAGAGAGGTGAAGTGTTCTTGGTTCTCTAAATCCTTCTACCAAAGAACACCTACTTCTGAGGCCATTCTGCAAGCCAATCAAGACTCTACTTTACTAGTCTCTCCTGGTGGCTGGGATGAGCCTAATGGAATAGAATCTGCAGCTGGGAAACACAACGTTCAGTTTTTCTCTCATCAGACTTCAGTTTTTGCTTCTAATAATTACAAGAAGTTTGATGCGGACACTACCAGAATGAAGGGAAGGAAGGACGGGACCACTGAAAAGGAAAAGCAATTTACATTTACCACTGCACAGCAAGTCCTAGAGTCTGACAAAACCGATCTAGAAGACAAAATAAATAGAGCAGAAAACAGAACTGAGAATTTGAGGATGAAGCTTTGCCAAATATTGGGGACCACTTCTTCCCCTAAGAGTAGCCATTCAGGTTCTCATGCTCATAACACGGAGGAGGAAAGTTTGCCACTTGAGCAGCATTTGAACCAGAAGGAAAATAAATCCACTAAGACCATACAAAATTCGGATACTATAGAAACTGATTCAGAAAATCCTGATCATACTCCTCAGAGGCCAGTAACTCGTTCTTTAAGCAGAAAGAGAGCGTATTCCAAAAAGCAACCAGGAAAAGGTAAAAGTGGCCCATCTTCAAAAAACACAGAGAAGCTTGGAGAAAAAAGTATATTCTCTTTTGAGGAAAAATGGACTGGAAGGCAAAATGCTTTTCCAAATGATGGTTCCTTGAAGAAAAAGAGTCAAAGAAAGAATTCTAAAATTGGGAAAAATAAGATCTGCTTAACTGAAAATGACACCACAGATAAACTTCATCAAGGCACTTCGAAGACTGATCTACCATTGCATGACAGAACAACATTTTCACTTGGGAAGATAGCGGGGGGATTTAGCTCACCTGAATATCAGACAAAACACCCTCAGACAGAGAACACAAACCAGGAAAAAGAATTTTACCAGCCACCAATAGTATATACAGATAAGCATGGAGAAGTTGAGGTTTCAGAAAATGGAAACCAGCAAGAATATAGAAGCAATCCAGTTATACAGAATGTTGCTGCTAAGTCACAAGATGATTTTCCAAGTCCTACATTTCAACTTAAGTCACCTATTTTAAGTTTTTCTCCTAACTCAACACCAAAAACAGGCCAAAAGGAAACTGATGTTAATAGTCTAGCATCAACTGAAAGGACATTTTCTCTGGGAAGCATTCATAGTTTAAGAACTCCCCAGGCTTCAGAGCCAGACTTCAACAGGCTAGGAGAACAAATGCAACTTTCTGTATCCTTATCACACCAAAGGTCTCAAGTTGATAATTTTCAGTGTTTTGGCCCTGAACTGGAAATCTTACGTTTCTGTCTTTTGCCATTCCTTATTAGATTTCAGGATATGGAAGAACTCAAGTCTTTTATTCCCAGAAAAGACAAATCTTCTGAGACAGAGAAAAAAGAGCAGGGTGGTGGTTCATCTGATTCATCATCTGAAGAGGAGAACTTTCAAGGATATCATGAAGGTTTGCCTGTCATTAAATAAGGATATAATTGATAACGGTTTGAGGAATGAAACACATACCATTGAACTTGGAACACCATGAATAATTAAAATTCATCACATATAATTGTTAGTAGTATGTAACATTTCATGCCCCTCTAAAATCCCTATGTGTTAGTTATTTGATGAGTTGGCTGCTTTTACTTCAGTTGCACAAACTGTTACTGTTATCTGATATTCTGTGTTTTTCCGTCCTTGTATACCATTGTGTCCTTTTGAAGCAGAGCCATTTTCTTAGTTATATCTGAATTCTGTAAGTGTAGGTTCAAGAGTAGGACATGCTTACGAGAGGAAAAAATTTGATCTTCATCCTATCAAAAGGCTGTGCAAGCAAGAAGGCAATAAATTTAATGACAGGAGTCCAGCTTCAGTGTCTTCAAAAGGCAAAAATTCACTTCATAGTTGATATTTTATATCTAAATATGCTATTAAGATATATGCAATCTTCATACTATAATTTACACAAATGATTAGGGACAGGAGACAGTGATTGGATCGATGAAGCTTCTGAGCAGAATCAAGATGGGTTTGTAAGGTGTTTTATCTTTTTCCTTGACAAATTGATTAAATAGTCCAGAATTATACAAATTACTATTCATGTTTACAAAAACTTTTAATTGTATGATTCTTGTCAATTTGATAGGGCTGTTGAACTGTTAGCCTTGGAATTGGGCAAACTTCAGAGCAAACTTAAGTCAATGACAAGTCAGAAATCCTCAGAAATTTTGAAGTCTGTTGCTGAAGAAATACATCTGCAGTTGCAGAATGTTCATACCCAGATTCAGACAGACATGTAGGTATATTAGACTGATGAATTCTTAAGCTTCTGGTATCTTATGTTTATGTTTTTCTGAAAAAAATCTTTCAGGGGAAAGCTTACAAGTCTCGGTAAATCAAAGAGAAAACGGATGGAAACAAGATTTGAAGGTAGCAAAATTTCGATCTCAATGTTTAATATATTGATGCTTTGATTTAACTATTGTGGTTATTGTATACGTTTGTCTCCTAGAAATAGATCTCAGGTGTTCAAATTTTATGTCATGTGCAAGTTTTTGTGTTTGTCTATATTGATAGACATTAAATAAATGGAGTCCTGTAGAAAAGAGAGTCCTAAAATTATTTGTCACCAGGAATTAAAAAAGGGCGAGACAAAAGGAATGGAATGGTATGGTTCTATTGAAAGCGTCCTTGCACTAGATCTTGCATTTAATAGTTCTACAAATGACTATTTATGTACATATCACCTCTGAATTTTATATTCAACGTTTTCTTATATTTTCTTTTCTTAATGACATTTTCTTGTAATATGGTTATGTTCGTGCCTGAATTTGTCTGGAGATGTTTTCCCTTCCCTCTTTTTTTACCTTTTCTAACCTTCTCTTCCTCTAACAAAACGTAGATCAACAGAAACAGTTGAGGTTAATATACAATAGATTCAAGGAAGAGGTTAATCAGCATCTACAGGATTGCAGGAGCACTGTTGAAGATCTTGAAGCAGATCAGATAGAGATCAAGAGAGCCATGGAAAAGCAAAGTATGAAAGCACGGTATTTGTATTAGCTTATTTTGTGTATAAAATAATTTATAGTTAAAATTTTTTTTGGTTTTTTCTAAAAGTTTAATGCCTATGCATTAACAATGTAAGACAGTTTTATATTGTCATTCAATTATAAATCACTATTTGCCTATTTGAATTACTTTAAGATGATAAGGGGTTATACACTGGTATACGTCCAAAAGTCAATAAATTTATCATACATGATGAATTGTGATTAGATGACTGCAAAATTTTTTACACTATCAATGTATAATCCTTTTTTTTCTGAGTCTAAACGCAGTTTTTTCCAACAAAATATGTCTTTTGGATATAGATACGCCCTTTGTTTTTAAGTACATGGTGGTGTTCAATTTAGTTATATTTGAAAAAAAAAGATTAACTTCATGGTGTTTATGACTATTAGAGATGGAGTCATGTCAAGGGAGTAGTGTAATTCTTTCATATTTCCTCCCCTTTTTGAGCAAATAAAGGTATAACCTTTCAAATCGTTAGAGCCATGATACAGTTTGCACATATTTATGTTATCTTGTGTATCATTTCTGTTAATTATTTTGTTTTAAAATTATAATTACGTGAAGATAGTGTCGTATTATCAGTGGCACAAATTTTTTATTTCTTAATGAGAAGGGTCACCATGTATTACGCAACAAAAATCGTGGACAGTTATGATGTTTTGGGTAAAGTTTTGACTGGCCACCACTTCGTGGTTAGCTCGATAAAGGATTAGAGCTCGGTAGAGCTCTTGGTTCTAATCTCTTGCTAAGAAAGGAAAAATCACCATTTGTATTATTGGTAAGTATCATGTAGGTTGTAGCCTGATTTTGAATATATCTTGTGTTATAGGAGTAGCACATAAGAAGCTTCTGTCGCAAGTTGAAGAAGCAGTGCAGATCCAACTTGATGACGCTCAAAGGAAAATCACAGTCACCCAGGAGGCAAGTATTTGTTACATGTCGAATTACTAGTGTCCTGATACACTGAACCATACTATTGCGTTAAAGTTTACTTGAATCACGAGTAATGATATTTGTCAGCTTAAAACTGGGGTGAACTAAGGTGAAAAAAGGACAAAAATAGGAAGAAAAGAGAAAAAGATAGAGAGAGAAAATGATGGATATCATACGTGCAATGTAGAAGAGAAAGAAGGAACAAAATGATTTGAAATAGGGATGGAAGAGAAAATAGGTGGATGATAAAAATTTCCCTTGAATCATTGTCTGAGGGACTACAGTCACTGAAGCCTGCAAAATGCAGGATAACCAATTATTTGGATTTTGCTTGTTAGGCAGAGATCCTCTCCCGCTAAATCACCATAAAACCAATATCCTTCAACATCTTGGCCTTTCATTGATGATTGCACAACATTTAACTTGTAGAGATAATATAATAAATGGTTTTGATTTTAGCAGTAGAGAAAAAAAAATTGATGGAGAGGCACAAGAGAATCCATACACGTAGAGAAAATAAAATTCAAAAGCTAAGTTTTGTTGGCACCAGGCTCTTTTTGATTCCCTTGCAGTTCTCATTGAATTTAGGAGGTGAATGTGATATCTTGCTGGTTCAGCCGGCATTAGTTGTTCCCCTCGTTTAGATTTTCCTTTTACATATTGATTTTCATTTCTTTGCAACATTGTTAACCATCATTTTAAATGGAGATAAAGAGCATTTTATACCTTGTTAGACTGATTTTATCCTCTTAATTTGCTGCAGAAGGCGAGGGGGAAACTTCTACAATTGAAGCAGGTTGTAGCGATGTGCTTGAAAGAGGAAACACTAAATTGATATGATTTTTGCTGATTCTCTGCAAGTTAGGAACTTTGCTCAGAAGGAAGCGCCCCTTGAGATTTCGCTAGATCCTTAGGACTAATCATTAAAGATTTCTCTTACGTAATATTATGCCCCCTCCCTCTTCTTTTAAGTACATAGAATAGATAATTTGGCCGAGTTCCATTAACATCACTTAAATTTCCCTTTATCAAACTCGAATCTTGGGTCTATTATTGTGTGTGATTTGTAGGATAGAAGTCCGCCTCAAGTGTCATTGAGAAGTGAGATTGTTTTTTTATTTCCTCAAATCATTTTCTGATTTCCCAGCCGCAAAATGGAGGCTCCAATACACTGTTTCTACAACTGATAAATATATTTCAAATGCATGCTGTTTGAGTTTTAGGCTAAAAAAATGTTTTTATTTTATTTTATTTCTTTCTTTCCTTTCAGTATCTTCTTTAAACCAAACATAAAAAAATAAAAAGAAGTCATTGTTGATTTTAATAATAATAATAAATGGTTAAATATGTTTCTCATCTATAATAAATATCTAATTTTTGTATTTGTTTAATAAATTTTTTTTATTGATTTCCTAATAAAATAATATTTTTGTTTTTGGTTCTTGATATTTTTATCCGATAAATTAATAAATTTTGTGTTTGTTTCTTAATAAATTAACAAATTTTGTTTTAGTTTTGATCGGTAACAAATGAAAAAATTTATCAAGAAGTAAATATAAAATTTGTTAATTTATCATGGATTAAAAATAAGTGACATGTATCAAGAAATAAAAACAAAATTATTATATACATATTCAACGCAAAATAAAAATTTATTAAAAAATAAATATAAAATTTAGATATTTATTAAAGATGAAAAAACATATTTAAACATTTAATAAATTGATATACCATTGTTGACTTTCTTATAATTTTTTTTAAAAAAAAATACTTTAATGAAGAGAAAAAAGATTATACATTTCACTCAATCATTATTAATTATATATGACAATTTTGTTGAGTGTTATGATAATTTTCTAAAAAATATCGTCAGTTGTTGATTTACTCTATTTATAAAAAAAATGCTATTTAACTTGCACAAAATTTGTTCCAACTTCTTTATGTCCGCGATAAAGCCTAGAAACTTCGAACCTTAGTTGTTTTAGGAGGAAACTAAAAAGAGAAGCAAGATTGTTTGTTTGTGTGTGAGGAGAGGGGACGAGATGTGAAATAATTTGGGAAGAGAAGGTTTGGATACACATCCTTAATCCTGCCCACACGCACATAAAATACATCAAGCATCTTGGGGACTAGATAGATGTATCCTTTGTCATGAAATTCAAAGGAGTGAACACCAAAATTAAAGTACAGACAACATGAAATATGCCGGTGTCACTCCTCCATGGATCTGATATGCTACGCTAGGGTTTCATTTGGATGTGTTCTCACTTCTCATCTACACTCTCTTTTTAGTTTCAACTCCCTATGCAAGAAATCCACAGTTGATATACATCAGATGATCAGGACCATCTTGCATCTTGTCAATGTATTATGTATCTGTTGTTCATAAATAAATAAACGTGGATTCTAATGGAAGGATACCACACACGTGACATGTTTGGCAATTTTTCCTAAATTGAATAACATATTTTTTTTTCTAAATATAAAACATAGCATTTTTATGGTTTATGGTTATCATTTCTCAGGAACATTGATTTATTAACTTGGTGCAGAATGATGAAGAACCAGAAGATGTAGTGAAGGAAAAGCCTGCTCGGGAGGGCACCGGAGTCAAAAGAAGTAGGAATGCACAAGTTCATAATTTATGTGAAAGGGTGAGAGAAATAATGTAGGAGATTATAAGAGAAAGAGTTTAAGAGATTAGTGACTTGGAGATTATTAGATTAATTAACAACATCTTGTTTCTGTGAATTTACATATATTTAAAAAGAGATTAGAAGATGATAAGAAAAAGTTAAAAGAGATTACAAGTTTGGAGATTAATTAATAACGGTCTTGTTTTTGTGGTTGTCTGCAGAAGCGAAGAGATAAGATCAACAAGAGGATGCGTATATTGAAGGAGCTCATACCCAATTGCAATAAGGTTTGGATATACATAATAATCTCCCTCTCCTTTTCTTAGCATGCTATACTTTTGTACTTGTTTTAATTCTATACTTTTCTCTTAGACGGACAAAGCATCAATGCTTGATGATGCCATCGAATATCTTAAGACCCTAAAGCTTCAGATACAGGTAAATTTTAAGTCTTTTTCCTCTTATCAAATTGCTTTTGTTAGGCCTTGTGTTAGACAGTCATATATTAAGCCTAGTGTTAGATATGATGCAGATGATGTCAATGGATGCTGGATTTTGTATACCTTTTATGATGCTACGTAATGCTGCTCATCATATGATGAACACACCCCTTTTACATCAGTTAATGGGACTTGGAATGGGGTTCAGGCCAGACACAGCCATACCTTGTAGCCTCCCTCAGTTCCCTATTACACCTTTGCCTGCCATCACTGACAACAGAGTTCACTTTTTTGGTTTCCCTAACCAAGTGCCACCCATGCCAATTTCTCATGCACCTTTCATTCCAATGCTTGGAAATCCTTCTACACAAACCCCTCTTGCAACTAGCACAGCTATCAACCTGGCAGAAAACCCTGCTTCTTCCCAGTTAACAACTCTAATGGCCTCAGTCCCCAAGAACTTGTATCTAAGTGGGCAATCTGAATATGCAACAAAGCAAGCACCGAGTCAAGTTTCCCTTCACCACTAGCCATCAATTTGTATCCCACAAAGAGAAGAAAAGAAATAAAATTTAGCATGTCAAAGGCAATTGCTATAAAAGTCTATTTAAAGATTGTGGGATCTGATAATAAATATTCAGCAACTAGACACTGACACTTCATAGTTTGATGCTTTACTGCTTTGAAGCACTGTGAACATGGCCATTGGATTCATTGGAGCTTGGAAACATAAAAGTATGGTCTTAGTTATCATCCAATATCATTCTGTATGAATTATTCAAATTAAGGTGTCTTATTAGGCGATGAAGGCTTCTAATTAATAACAACACAACATTTAAATCTGTTGCCAAGTGCTTCATTCACTAACGCTGTGATGTGCATGGTAAATATGACAGGACATCACTTTGTAAAGAATGAAAGTTGAAGTACAAATAGTATTCTACATTTTGATGATAGGCCAACAAGTGAGAACGGAAAAAACATGTCTTATTTTATAAGCATGCGAGAGCACGATGATTAAAAAATTTACATAGGACAAACAATTATCTTGATTTCCTGTTTTATGGGTAGTGCTGTATGACCCTTGGGCTTTTCGTGGCTTATTCAATTTATATGATCATGCACTGTCTGGTCGGTAACAAATTAAAAAAAGATAAATATTTATTTTTGTCTTTAAATTTGTTAAGCAGCGACAATTAAGTTCTTAAAAGATAGAAAATTAAAATATTAATTCAAATTTGTAAAAAATGTGATAAATTAGTTATATTATTAATTTTTTGTTAATTCAAACGGTTATGTGTAGGTGGCCTGAAAAGTACTAGAGCCATGGCTAAAAAATTTGAAGTGTTAAGACAAAACTATTAAAAAAATATTATAATAAAAATTATTAATCCTCAAATAACATATGGAGTACAAGAATACATTGAATTTGCAATCATTTTTTTCTATTATCCTAATCCAAAATCAATCACATTTAATTACATATTATGCTAGTTGAAAGACTTGTTGAGTCCTGATAATGACTTGACCACGTTACTAGTTTTCTAAAACTCGTGTTACATCTATCTGCCACCTAATAAGTCTTTATATACATTTGTGTATTTAGTTGGGTCTTTATAATAGTAACAAATTTACTATGAAGGTGGGCCTAAGACCACGTTGGTCCTATTAGCGTACCACATCCACGGCCTCAAAAAGTATGCGATGAAAAAAGAAAAGAAAAACTGGACCCCTTGTAACGAACTTTTGTTAAACATAAACTGGCCTATTGTTTTTTCAACATTTTCAGAACTAATATGGTATATTAAACATGATATCCATATTTAAAATTGCTATTAACCCATTAGTTAGCCATCCAACCCCGGTTCAGTGCTACATGGAAATGAGAAGAGAAAGTACTTAGGTTGAATGCAACACTTCATCGTATTGGCTATTTAACAACTTCAACTTAAATCACCAAAGATTCTATCACTTACTAGTTAATACTGTAAACATTCAATGGCAATATTTGAGGATATCATATTCACTTCACGTTAAAAGTTTATCATTAACGTTGGTTAACATATAGTCTTCACTTTTCATCACTAACAATAAGCTATTCAGAGTCTCCTCAATCTTTGCAAACGCAGGATGAAAGGCACTGGTAGCATGGAAAACATAAATGCAGTGACCCACCTGAATCCAGCTACTTCCTGGTTTTTTCTCCAACCCTTTATCTTTTATCATGCTTCTCACCTTTGACATGTCTTCCCATCTTTTCCCAGAGGCATATAAATTTGACAAAAGAACATAGTGGCCTGAATCATCAGCTTTCAATTGTAAAATACGCTCTGCAAGAAGCTCAGTCAGTTCCACTTTGTTGTGAAGTCGACAAGCACCTAGTAAGCTCCCAAAGACATTGGCATCTGGTGTCATAGGCATCCTTGTGATGAACTTGTATGCACCATCAAGATCTCCTGCTCTACCAATGAGATCCACCATGCACGAGTAGTGTTCCATATTTGGCTCAATTCCATAATCATTAATCATTGAATTATACAACAACCACCCTCTATCAAGGAGACCTGCATGACTACATGCAGATAACAGTGAAATAAAAGTGACTTTGTTTGGTCTATTTCCTTCCTCCTTCATTTGCTCATAAAATGCCAAACCTTTTTCACCCTGGCCATGAGATCCACAGGCCGAGATCATAGTGTTATATGTTGTGACATTCCTTACCATCATCTGTTTAAAGACCTTCTCTCCGAGTTCTAGAAATCCGCATTTGCTGTACATGTCTATTAGAGAGTTTCCCACAGAAACATTTAATCCTAGACCGCTCTTGGTCACATAACCATGGATTTCCTTTCCCTGTCTAAGAGCTCCCATTTGGGTGCATATAGGAAGGATACTTACTACAGTAATGAAATTTGGCCTATGTTCAGCTCCCCAAATTCTTCTGAAAGTAAAGAATGCTGACTCAAAGTCACCAACTAAATTATACCCTACTATCATTGAATTCCACACCATGATATCCTTATCTGACGTGCACTCAAATATTGACTCTGCTTCCTTGATAGACCCACAATTAGCATACATAACAATCAATGCACTTCCTACAACAACATCAGACATGAGTCCTTCTTTAAGAACAAAGTTGTGCATCTCCTTCCCTTGTTTCAACAACTCGAGTTTTCCCAAAGCAGGAAGAACGCTCGTGGCAACAATCGCATTTGTTGCTAAACCCACATTTATCATTCCAATATACAGTTTATAACTCTCTTGGTATAGGCAGTTTTGTGAGTAGCCAGCAATCAAGGTACTCCAAGAAACTACATCGCTATAAACCATGTGACTAAACACGCGATGGGCCTCAAGTGGGTCACCGCATTTACAGTACATGTCTATCACAGCATTGGAGACATACAAATCACTCTCAAAGCCACTCCTCACGGCACAGACCTGCAACGCCATCCCCAATTTCACAGCCTCCAATCTTCCACATGCCGGTAAGATAGACGCCACAATCACCGAATCAGGCATCAGACCTTCCGATCTCATCTTTCTGAATAGCAAAAGTGCTTCAAGACACTCACCATTCCACATGGTCCCACATATCAAGGCAGTCCACGAGGCCAAGTCTCTATCCGGCATTTCCTCAAACATCCTACGTGCATCCTCAACGCTTCCACACTTAGCAAACATGTCAATCACAGCACACTGAACGTAAACATTAGCCTTTGTTTTACCGTGCATGGTCTCATGAACCCATCTTCCTAATTGCAGTGCATGCAAGGAAGAACAAGCCTTGAGGACAAGAGGGTATGTGTAGTTATCAGGTGTCACACCATGTTGGAGCATGGAGTGATAAAAGTGAATGGCTTTGGTGAAGTGGCCAACAGCAACCAGACCTCTGAGTATGGCGTTCCAAGCAATGATGGGTTTGTGAGGCAGTGCACGGAAGGTGAGAAACGCGTGTTGGAGGGAACCAAAGTTGACATAGACATTGACAAGTTGGGAAGCAAAGGATGATGAATGAGGACACGTGGGTTGAAAGAAACCCAAAACGAGAAGAAGAGCGTGCAACGTTCTGGCTTCGTGAAGATTGGGTGGAGACTTGAGGCGGTGGAAGGAGGTAACGGTGAAGTGAATGGGAAGTGAGTGTTGTTGGCGTGTGAATGTTATAAGCATAGCAATGGCGTGAGCATTGACTTTAGTTCCAAACAGCATGCTCGCTCTACATGGACACGACCATGTCAATGTTGTTAATCTTCTTAGCAACACGCGCCCAGACAAGGAAGCTTTCAACATTCATTAATGTCTGCAAATTTAAGATACTGTATATACTGAGAGACTAAGTATGATCAAATATCTAAGTGGAAAAAGAAAAAAAAAATGTAGTAAATAAATGTATATATATAAAAAACGAGAGGAAAGTAAACAAAAAAGAAAAAGATTTTTCTTTTCAAAAGATCAAAAGAAACACCTTGCCATCAGAAGGCGAGGCATTTTGGGAATTTCGGGCTCAATTGAAAACCTTTGATGGAAAAAAATTTGCTAGGGTTAGTTTAAGGAGGCAGTTTTCAATCAGTAAGACTAAATAACCTTAGTCCTATTCTTAAATTAAACATGATTAAAAGTATAAATTACTTTAATATTTTATCCATCCAAGTTATTTATATTTACTTTTATTTAATAATAAGAATGATTCTTTCCAAATTTCAGAAAATACTATTTTTTTTTTCTTCAAAGAAAATATTATCACTTATCTTGGTATTTTTCTTTCCGGGCAATCTTTGTTGGAATCAGGCTTTTGGCCCAAATACATTAAAAGACCCGTGCCTATTCTTTTTCGGCCTTAGTATTGAAATTCAAGTAATGGCTTTTACAATTGACATCTCCACATTATTAAGTACACCTATTTTTCTTTTATATAATTTTGATTACTAAAAATATTTTGTATAAAAATAATAAAATTATATTTTTTTTTATCCGTATTCATTACTCTTTAAACTTTATTTTTATATCATCCATTTTCATCATTATTGGAACCTTAGTTTTGTACTTCCATCTTAATTTTGCATATTATCTCCATTATTCTCTAAAACCTTTAAATTTAATTTTTCCACACTCTTTTCTTCTCTATAAAAAATAATAAAATTTTATAATAGTTTCATTTCCTAAATTAAATACGTTGCATTTCATCAAACTCAATGTTAATATTATGTGTTTTCCCATCAATATGAGGTTTGTGTATTCTATCAATCCTATAGGTAATATCATTAGTTGGAAGATACTATGTTTGTGTTTTCATGAACAAGTCACTATGAACATTTCTTTATTAGAAGGTATGTCACTATGTTGGGTATTCACCTCATCAATACTGTGTGTGGCTTCTTTTAATGTTACCAAAAATTAATTCCTAGAAACATATATCTATTGCAGAAAGTAATTTATGAAACTATGCACTAGAATATAGTTCTAAAAAGTTACTTTTTAGAATAGGTACATGTTTTCAGAATATAAATATGGAAGAGAGAGAGAGAGAGGGATGAAGGGGAATGATGTTTACGGAAGAACAAAAGGGATTTAATGAACAAAGAATGAAACAAAAAGGAATCACATTTCTGAAAAAGAATTTGCGTAAGAATATAGGGAAATAAAATTCTTTGAAGAATAAAGGGGGTAAAACAAAATGATAATTATTTGAGAAAAAAAGGAATAAAAAGGAAGGGTAATTTGGTTTATTGATATAAGCAAGGGTAAATTGGGTGTATTTATTGAATTGAGTGTTATAGATAGTAAAGTGCAAGTAATTTAGGAGCACCTTTGTAGCATGGACCTTGCCGCAATTACTCCCTGTTTTGCTTTCTGCACCCTCAAAAGACCTGAACAGACACAAATACCCTTCACGCTCATAAACGCAACAGGCACCTTCCTCGCATGTGTCGAACCATGGTGAGATCGACACCAAATTTCCAACCCAATCCTACCCATCACACCAACCCTACCCTATGGCTGGTCCCCTTCTTTTTTTTTCTTTTTTTAATTATGAACCTCCCAAGCATTGCAATAGTTCTCGAAAACCATTTTTGGGATGCATATTGCTTTTCAGAAAAAGTATTCCGGCGTTGTGCTAACATAATTCTGGAAACGTTTTTCTAGAACTTCATGACGTAAGGAAATGTTTGACATTTTCGTTCATTAATAGCCGTTATCACTTTCCTCTAATTAGGTTGTCATAGTGTATAAATGTAGGTGTATTAGTTTTGTGAATTCACAATTTAGAGCATGAAAGTAGTTATCTACAAATTGACTATCTCAATTGTTTGAGCTTATATACAAATAAATGATTATATATATATATATATATATATATAAAACAAATGTTTTTATTTATGTGAATTGGTATGTCAAAGTGTAGTTCTATTTTATAGTGTTTGAATTGGCCATAAAAGACCGAAAGTATAGTTATGTGATATGTTATGTATAAAAAAAAGTTGTATATTTTAGTACAATTTAAAAAATATATTTTTAACATTGATTGTCACCATAATTAATATAAAAATGAATTTTTTTACATCAATTATAATATAACAAAAATTCATGTCTAAAATTATTGTAAAAAATAACTATTTTATGGGTTGATTATGTGGTGGGGAGTTTATATTTTTATATTGTAAAAAACTCAATAACTCCGTGGTTACAACAATACTTTCGTAAGAAGAAAAAAATCATCATCGACATAAATTATTTTGTATTATATAATAGGTAAAGCTTGTCTAGAAAATCTCTACCCCTTTTTTTTCACTGCAACTCTACCCTTTTAAATGAAACTAGTTTCGGCTCGGTCGAGATATTTTTTTTTTTACATATAGATATACCTTTAATGTACATTAAAAAACTATTCAGTTATATCACTATTTTAATAACAATTATTTGAAAAGGTCTTATAGTTTATATATTTAAAATGCTTATTTACTATGAATTATAATTAAACTTATTATTATGTACAAAGATATATCTATCGTATGCAATGTATAGGCTAAAATATTAATTATGTTTGGGTGGGGAATTTTAAGAAGGAAAATTAAATTTAAAATACTCTACATCAAAGTGAGGGTTTTTTTGGATATTAAGTTCAAATAAATTTAAAATTATGAGAATTTCATAGGGGATATTTTTATAGCAAGATGAAGGAATTTCAAAATAACGCCTAAAATGAGATAACTCTTTTCTTGATTCCAATGTGAGCACTATAATCTCGAAACTTCGACTTTTTTTTTTTTTTCCTTCCCTTTGTTTCTCTCTGTCTCGTCCATCTCCCTTTCTATCAATTTATGTTTCTATAAATAATAAAAGCTATCAATTTATAAATAAATGCCTAAAAGTAAAGTTTGTATATGAAAATTAAATTACTTTATCCAAATAAAAAATTGAAATATAAGACATATAAATTATTTTATCTATTTTTTTTAAAACAATAATTAAAGTAATTAAATTTTATGTTTTAAATTCTTTAAAATTTTAAAATCTCTTATCCAAACACCAATTGAGGGAAAATGAAATTTTATTTAAAATTTCATTAATTTTCATTTTACTCTGGATAAAGGTCCACGATTGATGGATGGAGAATCATGCAAATTTTTTTTTCCATTGAGTGATAACATGATGCTTTTTGACTTTGATAACATGATGTTATGCAACACTTGTCAACTCATTCTGAGACACAAAAGCTATCAAAACTTCGGCTAGTCTAATAATGGTAGAGTTACCAATTTAGGTTCCAATGCAGAAAATTTGCCTACTCTACAAAAGCCCCGAGACTCTTAGCAGTTAACACACAACAGACATTGATACACCAATAAGATGGCAACACACATTATTCACTGAATCATTAGCTGATGAGACTAAAGCTCCAAAAATAATGCAATGTGAAAATAAGATAAAGCTCATTAAATCCCCAATTATATCGCATGGTTGATATCTGTGATGGAATGGGTGATGAGATAGCTGACTCCTATTTATTTCCCACAAGCAAGAAGAAGAGATGGATTTTAGTTAAATTATTTTCATCACTTACCTTTCACATCTTTTATGCTTTTATGATAAAATTAAATATCTCTCATTTTTTATTCTAAAAAGAAATATGTAGAAACTGTTTAGTAACTAAGATTAATTAAAAAATATAAGTGGTTACAACTTATATCAGTTGATAAAATAATAAATTAATTTATAATATATATATATATATATATATATATATATGTATTATATGAATATAGTAACTAAATAAAGTAATATATTAATTCAGTGTTATATATTACGAAACCGGTCCGCACGAAATGCACGAACGAGTGACTTTTTTTTGTCACGCGCTGTATTTTTAACACCTCCGCAATATTTTGCCTTAGCCACTGTTTTGACCCCTCTGCAACCTATCGCCCAATCATCATAATTTGTTGCAAAGTTTTCTTTAGTTAATCTGGATGAATTCCCTCAATTTGTTGTGTATATGATCATGCAAAAGACTAAAAAAGACAAAGATAATTATGTAATAATCAATCATCAGACGAATTGAAACAAAGGTTTGAGGAACTTAAAAACATAAGATTATCCATGAAAGGATATCTTCTGAATTTATCCATGCTTGGGTTGGTGGATTGCTGACAGTAATACTTCAATGCAAATAATGATTGAACTATTGTTGAATGCCTGGGTTCTGGGTTCTGGGTTCGGTACTGCTGAAAAAGATAAGTGATGAAAACGTAGGGACAGGGACAGAACAACATTAACGGAGGGGAGAGAGTAAAAACTCACTTGCACGTCATTCGTGCATTTCGTACGAAATGTCTTTCGTAATAATAAGCATTTTCCATATTAATTTATACAATATATATTATACTTTTTAAATTAGCAAATTATCTTTTATATATATATATATATATATATATATATATATATAAAATAATTTTAACACATAAATTTAAATTAAAATATTAAAAATTAAATAGTTGTTATTCAAATATTTCTTAAAATAAAATATTTGACTCTTTTAAAAATCATATATAATTTATTTATAATTATAAAATTAACTGCATAAATAATTTATAAAAAAAATTCATAGTTTATAAAAAAAAATTAAATTGTAGGTAATTTTGATGAAATAATATTTTTTAAATTTGATCATATCCGAGTACATCAAACATTAAAATAATTTAAATTTATTTTATTTTTATCCTGTTCATGTGTCATATCCTATCTTATCCTCAGTGAGCCTGAGCCTGTACAAAATAGTATAAAATAATATAATGTGAATAATAGTTTTGAATAATTGAATTGATCAAACTTAAAATTTAATTAACAAGAATAAAGATGGCAACTTGCCGTAGAACTTTCTTCCATAGAGTTAAAGTCAATTTGTAATAATAACTGTTTGATACTCTATCTCCCGTCATCTTTTCTTTTCATTTTTCTATTATTTTTTATATTTTGCCCACCAAACTTGACTAGATACGTACGTAGTCACATACAAGTTTTTTGCCCTACCCCCTGATTACATCTTATTCAACTTTACACAAGAACAAATTCTCCTATTTAAAACTGCTAACAATATATTCCTTGGTATACTTTTATCATTGACAAAATTTTATTAAAAAAACACAAACAAACACTGATAGGTTTTATCTCTCATTTAATGAGTTCTATTCATATATAATACTACAATTTCTAATAAATTTTGGTTAATAATAAACAAAAATATTAGAAACTGTATTGTTAGTATTCATCTCTTCACCTTATTAATAATATAAGATGTTTGTGGTGAAAAAAATTGATAAATATAGAATAACATATATATAAAAATCAGCACAAAATTTTCTGAGAAAATAAAACAGTTTAAGTTACCCTGTAATGTTTTTGTCTAATCACAAATAACAATAAGTTTAATTTTTATGCACAGTCACACGAGAATCAATTTTATATTATTATCCAATCATAAATTATTTTAAGATAATTGTTTTAAAAATCAATAAATTTATCATATATAATAAGTTATAATTAGATAATCGTATAAAACTTTTTACACTACCAATTTATAACCCTTTTACTCAACAATAATATATGATAAATTTATTAATTTTTTTATAGTAAATATCTTAAAAATTATATTCACCGTATTTTTTTTATTGGTTTATTGTTTTTCCTAGTCTCTAACATGTAACATCTCCTGTATATGGTACAATAAAATCACACTCAGATTGGTTCACCCCAAAAAGAAAATCAGTCAGATATGTGTGAACAAGAAAGAATTGTGTTGAAAAGTAATGGGCAGAATTTCACTGATTGTGGCAATTGAGTTTATGAGATTGATAATCAATCAGATTCAGATTTGGTGCAATGAATAAGACCTGGAATCTCTTTTTATTAGTTTATTAATTGGCAATTATGCTTGTAATATGAGCAGATTGCATATCAGTGACATGTGCATGTGCTAATGTTGCTTTTAACGTTAATGGGGCTTCATTAAGTGGGCTACATTAGGGGTCTTCTCGAATAGACACTTCTAAGTGGCATAATTTATTAGTACTCACATGAACATGGGGTGCTTCCTGGAATAAAATGTTGATCTTTTAGACGTTAACATCAAGGAATCAATGGTAGAGACTAGAGGCCAATGCCATGGAGCAGGAGCAGCCTACACAAGAAATAGGATATAATTGATTACGGATAATTTTCAATATATTGTTGATGCATATTCTTTTTAACACAAATTATACTATTACTAAATTTGATCATAATATTTACTAATATAGTAACATATTACTAAATTATAATACTATAAAAAAATTGATGGAGTTCAAACCCATAAATTATTAGAAATAATAATGAGAGCTAAGCACAATGTCTAATGCTATCATCCCAAGGTGATGGTTGATATTTCTTGTCAATTGGTTGTCATCGTTTGGGAATGGATGGATTAAAAAAAGTGAAACGAGGCAAATGGTGGCACCTGTCACTCATTTGTTTTCAATGACACATAAATGATGCCTCTTACGATTTCAAGTAAAATGTTGATTAGAATCTACAGAACAGCTTAATTAATTAATTGTGATCTCCCTCTGCTTAAAACCAGTCCCATCAGTACCTAAAAACCATGATCTTTTTTTGTTATCCTCTGTTCGTTCTTAATAATATTTGAATTTTTCAAATTCGTTTCTAAATTTTAACACGGATATATTAAATTATGATTTTAAGAATTATAGATATATACAGTATTATATTAGTTCTTAAATATTAAATATAAAATTAATATAATTTAAAATCACGATAGAATTTTATAATCTGACGACTACTAATGTGCTTCTTGTTAAAGTTTTTTAAGAATTAGTTTAGGAGTTTATTTTAGTATATCATTTATATTAGGGGTGAGTTTGAGTTTGAGTTCAGAGGAGATGCACGTTTAAACTAATTAAAATTCCTTTTAAAAAAACTCATTAAAATTGCTTTCAATTTAAGTTTTTTGGTGATCAACTCAAACTAAACCAATCGAAGTAAGCTTTAGTAGTTTGGGTTAAATATTTGGGTCTTTTATTTTTTTAAAAAAAAGACTTCATAAAAATTTTAAAATTTGGAAAAAAATGAAAATTCTTACAAAAAAAAAAGTAAGACAAAAGACCTAAATCACAAACCAATCTAAAATTTAGTCACTGTTATCACAAATAAAATCTAATAACAAAAAACTTTCATTTTTCAATTTTAAAAAATTGATACAAATTGGAAAAATATCCGAAAGAGTTCGCATGAAATCTATTGTTCTAAAATGAGAAATAGTACAAAACATCTTCAGAGCAAGGGAATACCTAGAGATTGTTTGATAATATGGTGAAAAGAATGTTCGATGATAACAGCGAAGTCCAAACAGATGAAGGAAATCAGAAAGAATAATGAATAACGAAACAAGCAGTACGCGATATTAGTAACAGATTAGTAGAACAACTCCAAGAATGAAGAAATGAACAAATCAGGTTTGTAGTCAAAACTTTGAATACGGAAAATATATCAATCGAGAACTTGACACGACTCCAAAAATACATACGTACGTGCTTAATATGGGTTAGATTTCATTAGGTTTGATTTATGATATATGATTTCACGTATTTAAATTGTAATTGACTTTTTAAAGCCAAATTCTAATTGAGTTGATGAAATTAATTCATTTGTTTGGGATGGGTGGGGAGGGTTAGATTAGTTCATATTCACTATATTTGTAGATTCATTCTTATCAAAGGTTCAATATTTTTTTACATTGGCATTGCATGCGGATATAATTTCTATACATTGATATAAATGTAAAAACAAAATTATATTGTTTACCCTCTCAAACATGTCGTTTTAACACGTTATTTAGCAAATAAATTACAATAATATCTCTTCGGATTTAACTTATTATTTTTATTTTACACTAACTTTCTCTTTCTTAGAACAAAATTTAATGACCATTTTATCTACATTAAAAATTGTTTTAATACAAAAGTAAATATCAACGTGACCTATACAATTTCACGGATCATGGTACAAGTTAATCTTAAAAATTTTATTAACCTCTCTTACCTCCCTTTTCGAGAAATTAGTTGCAGAACAGAACAGAACACATGAACTCATTTGGATTGGGGCGTTGACACGAATATATGATGTTA